>NC_053430.1:8202239-8420317 GCF_007990345.1 Gossypium hirsutum | reverse complement strand
CTTCAAGTAGCTTTATTTCAACCACACAATCTTGTTGGCTTTCGATCCATTCGGTCTGCATTTTAAGAAAGATGCGTTCTTATAGGCTTCAATCCACCTCTGGTTGCAACTTCAGGGGGATGTGATTCCATGGTTTTATTCTATTCCACTGCATCTTCAGGGAAATAAGACCTGATGCGATCTACTCTGCTGTAACCTCAGAGAGATAAGATCCTTTATTTTAATCCGCTCCACTGGTAACTTCAGGGAGATAGGAGATGTAGTGTCCTTCGGATCTGCTCCGGCTGTAATCTCAGGGAGATAAGATCCTTTATTTAATCCGCTCCACTGTAACTTCAGGGAGATGGATTTCTGGCCTCGATCGCTCCATGTACCTCAGGAGATAAGATCTGAATTTTTATCTGTTCACTGTAATCTCAGGAAATAGACTGGCGATCTGCTCTACGTAACTTCAGAGAGATAAGATCCTTTAATCGCTCCACTTAACTTCAGGGAGATAGGATTACTATTCAATCTCTCCGCTGTAATCTCAGGGATAGATCTGCAATTCTTTGGTCGTTCCACGTATCCTCGGAATAAGACCTTTTATATGAACCAATTATGCTTAATGATTAAGATGACATTATCAAAATGAAACAAATGCTCCTAACTAGATGTGTATGAATGACATGCAAAATGTCATGAAAACGATTCCTTAATGCTTAGGTTATCATCACACAAAAGCTTATTAAGGCTTTATCACTGACGCGCTACACCGCCTTCTTGCTCGGTTAGCATATCCAAAGAAACACTTAATCTGATTGCCCCCACTGTGCGCCAAAGTTCAATCACTGGACATAAAATTTGTACCATCAATCTCCCATTGTAACCAAGGTGGAAAGTATGCTTTTTCAATCTTCTCCTATCGCATTCAATAACAGAATGTGAAACTCTTGGTCCTTACCTCATCCCCAAGGTGTCATACCAAATGCTCATGCACAAATGCAAAATTTATTCTCATAGAAGACCTTTTCTTCTTGTCTGGTAAACATCGTTTTTTTGGTTCATTGAAGCTTGCCACCAACACGACATCTTGTCATTTTGTTCAATCAATGTTTAGAAACAAAATCTGAAAAGATAGTCTTTAACTTAGACTCTTCCCTTTTAGATATTTCCAACCTTTAAAATTGGCGTGTTCTAAACAATAGTCCTGTTTCAGGTTCCTATATTATTTAGAACTTTTCAGAGTAATATGCAAAACTTCCTTTGTGAACGTTTTATTAGTCCATTAATCATTATTCCAATGCAACATGTTTGCAAAAAGGTCATAACAATGGATAAAGAATAAAGTTGGTTCTGATCATAACCCAAATAAAACATCAAAGATGGCGGAAGAAAGGTAGCAAAGAAGTGTATTGAGAATGTGTATTTTTACAAAAAGAAAGGAAGAAAGAATGTATTTTCAAGAATACACATAAGAACTAGGTGCCCCAGTTATCGCAGATTGAGTTTCTCTGTACAAACTTTCCGAAGACCCTTCTGAGTTTGACAGGTGTTCAGGAGATCTGCAATACTCTGTCAATGCTTCAAGACGTTGCATATCCTTTCTTGTTGGTTCAAGTAAAGGAAGATCATCATATCCCCCCGATCAAAATTTGATCCGCTCAAGTCCTGATGTTCCAATCCTGCCCAATACTTGAGTCGCCCTTTCGGGTTTTCGACTCAAGCCCTCTTTGGTCTCAAAGTGCCCTTTACGGGTTTTCACCTTAGCCTCTCCAAAGTCCCTTTTTTTTTTTTAGGAAGCAAAGCGCCCTTCTCGGGTTTCACTTTGGTTCCCCTTTCTTTCAAGTGAAGTATTTCTTGACGGAGTCTGCGTTACAGGATTTGGTAAGCTTTTGCCATCCATCTCGCATAGGATCAAAGCTCCACCGAAAATGCCTTCTTTACAACATAAGGGCCTTCCCAATTTGGCATCCATTTTCCTCTAAAATCCTTTTGCATAGGAAGAATCTTTTTTAGTACCAAGTCCCCTTCACGAAATTCTCGGGGGCGAACCTTTTTATTATAGGCTCGCATCATTCGTTTCTGGTACATTTGCCCATGGTGAATAGCCCTTAGCCTCTTTTCCTCTATTAGGTTCAACTGATCGTACCGAGATTGGATCCAATCGGCTTCATCCAACTGTAGCTCAGATAACACCCGTAGAGAAGGGATTTCAACTTCAATGGGTAATACTGCCTCCATTCCATAAACCAGAGAAAAAGCCGTTGCCCCAGTAGAAGTTCTAACAGATGTTCGATAGGCAAGGAGAGCAAATGATAATTTCTCATGCCAATCCTTGTAGGTTTCAGTCATTTTCCCCACAATCCTTTTAATGTTTTTATTGGCCGCCTCCACTGCACCATTCATTTTGGACGATACGGTGATGAGTTATGATGCTTGATTTTAAATTTGCTACAAACTTCAGCTATTGTGCTATTATTCAAGTTCATCGCATTGTCAGATATGATCCTCTCAGGCATTCCATATCGACAAATAATCTCCTTCTTCAAGAATTTGCTGACTACTGCTTTCGTGACATTTGCATATGAAGCAGCCTCCACCCACTTGGTAAAGTAATCAATTACTACGAAGATGAAGCGATGCCCATTAGAAGCCTTTGGTGATATTGGCCCAATAACATCCATACCCCACATGGAAAACGACCAAGGAGAGGTCATGACGTGAAGAGGTGAAGGGGGCGCGTGTATTTTGTCTCCGTAAATCTGGCATTTGTGGCACTTCCTGGCATGATCAATACAATCTCCTTCCATGGTGGGCCAATAGTACCCAAATCTCATGATCTGTCTGGCCATCGTGAAACCACTGGCGTGCGTCCCACAAATACCCTCATGGACTTCTTCCAAAATTTCTTGGCTCCACAGCATCCACACATCTTAACAGTACTTGATCCTTCCTTCTTTTATATAACACTTCTCCATCTAAGACATATTCAATGGCTATCTTTCTCAGAGTCCTTTTGTCATTCTCTGTCGCTTGATCAGGGTATTCCCGATTCTTCACATATTGTAGGATACTTGATACCAAGGACAATCATCTTTTCCCTCCTCCTCAATATTGCAGCAATTAGCCGGGGTCTCAGAGATACTCATCTGAACAGGCCTCATTGCCTCAAGTCTATTCACCTGAATCATCGAAGCTAGAGTAGCCAATGCATCAGCCATTTGGTTTTCCTCCCGTGGGAGGTAATAGAAGGTGATATCATCAAACTCCTCAGCCAATTCAAGAACTAGTTTTCTATAACCGATTAGCTTAGGATTCTAGTCTCCCACTCCCCTTTGAGTTGGTATATCACCAACGCTGAATCCCCGTATACTCTCAGTACTTTGATGTTCCGTTCAATGGCTGCACGAATGCCCATAATACATGCTTCATATTCTGCCATGTTATTTGTACAATCGAAGTCCAACTTGCTAGCAACAGGATAATGATCTCCACTTGGGGATACCAAAACTGCCCCAACTCCATTACCCGTAGCATTTGAAGCTCCATCAAAATTTAGCTTCCATACATGGTCCATTTGAGGATTTTCTTCAGTATTTGCCACATACATCAAGTCCTCGTTTGGAAAATCGAAGTTCAAAGATTCATAGTCCTCCAAGGCTCTACTAGCTAGGAAATCGGCTATTGCACTTCCCTTTATGGCCTTCTGACTGACATATACTATATCAAATTCTGAGAGCAAGATCTGCCATCTAGCCATTCTCCCGTTCAAAGCAGTCGATTCCATCATATACTTTAAAGGATCTAACTTTGAAATCAGCCAAGTCGTGTGATACAACATATACTGCTCAGTCTTCGGGTCGCCCAGATTAGAGCACAACACAACTTCTCAATTGATGAGTACCTCATTTCGCAATCGGTAAATTTCTTACTGAGGTAGTATATTGCCCTTTCTTTCTTCCCGTCTCATCATGTTGGCCCAATACGCACCCATGGAATTCTCCAACACTGTTAGATACAATATCAATGGCCTATCTGGACTTGGAGGTGATAAGACTGGGGTATTAGCCAAGTACTGCTTTATCTTATCGAAAGCTTCTGACACTCTTCATCCATTCACCCGGATTATGTTTCTTTAAGAGCCGGAATACTGGATCACATTTCTCTGTCAGTTGTGAGATGAACCGAGCAATGTAATTCAGCCTCCCTAGGAAACCTCGAACCTCCTTCTGAGTGCGCGGGGGAGGTAAATCTCGTATTGCTTTTACTTTGTCTGGGTCAACCTCGATCCCTTTTTGCTAACTATGAAGCCTAATAACTTCCCTGATCTGGCTCCAAACGTGCATTTGGCCGGGTTAAGCTTGAGCTGGAATTTCTTTAATCTCAAAAATAACCTTTTCAAGACCTGAACATGCTCTTCTTCCGATCTAGACTTTGCGATCATATCGTCAACATAGACTTCGATCTCCTTGTGCATCATGTCGTGAAACAAAGTCACCATAGCTCTTTGATATGTTGCTCCCGCATTCTTCAATCCGAAGGGCATTACCTTGTAACAGAATGTTCCCCATAAGGTAATGAACGTGGTTTTCCTCATGTCTCCAGGATGCATCTTTATTTGATTGTATCCAGAGAAACCATCCATGAAAGAAAACAATGAATAGCCCGCCGTGTTATCTACCAAAGTATCAATGTGAGGCAGTGGAAAGTTTCCTTTGGACTAACCTTGTTCAAATCCCTATAATCCACACACATTCGTACCTTTCCATCTTTTTGGGAACGGGGACGATGTTGGCTACCCAATCTGAATACTTGACCTCTTGTAAGAAACCAGCGTCGAATTGTCTTTTGACCTCTTCTCTTATTTTCAACACAATGTCAGGTCTCATTCTCCTGAGCTTCTGTTGAACGGGTTTACAATCCTCCTTTACGGGCAGACGATGCACCACAATGTTAGTACTTAGCCCAGGCATATCTTGGTATGACCACGCGAAAACATCCTTGAATTCTCGGAGTAAATTAATGAGGTCTTGCCTCGTCTTTGCGGTGATTTCAGTTCCAATCTTCACCTCCTTCCCATCCTCTAGGCTCACTATTTCTAATGCTTCCCTATGAGGTAGGATATGCTTATCCTCTTGTTCCACCATTCTTAACAAGTCCGGAGATGCATCATAATCTTCGTCATTTTCAAAGTCGCAAGATTCCTCTAAACACACTTCTTGCTCAAAAATAGGCTCCGCGTTTGAGGCAGCGTCACTCATGTCATTGATATCTGAAGACCTATGAGGGCATATCAAAGAATATACCAGGAATATAAATTTATGAATATGTTTGTGCAAAAGAATTACAAATGAAAGAATTATTTGTAAGACAATCAACCAAATGAAAAATATAAAAGGAAAAAAATGACTGGTTGAGATGAACGTAGACACGTATTTCATTAAAATAATGATATTTAGGCCCAATGCCTATTTCACAAAAGATTTCATATCGTTTCTAGGCCAACAAACAACAGGAATGTTTTGAGCATTACTCTGAATAAGCCCTAAAGACTACAGGGATTTCTTCAGCAGTCCAATTGTTTAGCTCGCTTCCAGGCTCATAAGGGCAGATCTCCAACAAAGCCCTCCTTTCCGTTGCTTCTATGGCGTTGGTATAAACATCTTCCAACATTCCTCCCATGCCGCTACCGGACACTCCACATTCAGAATGAATAAATCCTCCCGACACAAAAGATGTAGATATGTGGGGAAAGGTTAAAGGCTCACACTTAGCTTCATGTCCATTCAAACGCGCCCTTCTTCTCTCTTGTCTCTTCTCTACTTCTTTCTTCTTCTGTTTCATGTCTGGCCTGTACCCTAAACCAAATCTATCAAACTTTTCCTTCGGCATTGGTGCCTCAATCCTTCCCTGAAGATATTTTCCCAATCCTTTCCCGGGTAAGGCTCCTCTTCCTACCATCAATCGCAATCCCATCTCAGTGGTCCTGGATATTTTCGGTACTGGAATTCTATTTCCCTCCGCAATAAACATCGCGTTCACAAATTCTAACGACCGAAATGAACATTCTAGTGCCTCATCGTTGATGTCCACATAAGGTGCATCGCTAGTCATCATTGCGATAATATCCTCCTCTGCATCTATTGTTACCAACCGATCCTCCGATACCAACTTCACCTTCTGATGTAATGATGAAGGTACTGCCCCTGCTGAGTGTATCCACGGTCTCCCCAATAGACAGTTGTAGGAGGGTTTAATATCCATCACCAAGAAATCCACCTCATAAGTGACTGGGCCAATCCTTAATGGCACCTCAATTCTCCCCATAACCTCCTTTTTTG
Organism: Gossypium hirsutum; assembly: GCF_007990345.1. Classification (NCBI taxonomy): domain Eukaryota; kingdom Viridiplantae; phylum Streptophyta; class Magnoliopsida; order Malvales; family Malvaceae; genus Gossypium; species Gossypium hirsutum. The sequence continues at coordinate 8,413,994 of NC_053430.1, read as the reverse complement.
TTCCATCAAATGCCCTTACTATGCTCTGGCATGCTTTCATGTGCGAACTGTCTACTGGTAATCGACTAAGAGTGGACAAAGGCAATACATTTAGTGCAGATCCATTATCAACCAAGGCCCCCGGGAGTGTGTACCCTTTGCATCGGACAGTAACGTGGAGGGTCTTAGTAGAACCTCTTCCTCCGGATGGTATTTCATCATCATTGAAGAAGATAAAATTGTCAGCACCAATATTGTTGATCAACCGATCCAACTTGTTTACCGAAATATCGTCAGCCACATATGTTTCGTTTAGCACCTTTAAGAGTGCATTCCGATGTACTTCTGAGTTTAAGAGTAAAGCTAATACCGAAATGCGGGCTGGCTGTTTGTGCAGTTGCTCCACAACACTGTATTCGCTGTGTTTCAAAAACTTCAAAAACTCCTTTGCCTCCTCTTCTTTTATTGGTTCATTTACCAATGGCTCAACTTCTACTGCTTTCCCTTTCCTCTGTTCTTTCTTCCAATTCTCTTCCCTGGGCGATTCTGCTTGAGCGTCATATCCTTTTCCATTGCGCGCGTAAGAACCTATTCCCTGATTTCTTTCTGCTTCTTTTCCCAAAATGGTCACATTACACCCGTAATTCCACGGCACCATTTTGTTATCTTCATAAGAGAAATTTGATGGTTTCTGGATTACAATTTTCGGTGTTACCTGAGCCCTAACCTCATTACCCTTAGGGCGTGAGATAATGACCACAGGATGATTTATTTTGGAGCCTTTGTTCCCAACTCTGTCGCGCATATGCTCCTCATTTCTTTCACATCTTCATAAAACCTCATCTCCTTGTTATCCATCATGCTTTGAACCAAGGCCTTGAATCTTTCACATTCTTGGATTTCATGCCCTGTTTCATGGTGAAATTCAGAATAATTTCCCATCTCATGCCCTTTCTCAGGATCTGAAATAACCAACCCTCTTTTCGCCATTTCTTTCCAGACCCGTTTCAATGGAGTTTTTACTTCAGCAATGTCAGTCTTGACTTCTTCTCCCGTACCTTCGCTAACCATATTCACCCCTTTATCTGCGTGATTAGGTAACGGATTCTTTGCGTTAGGCGAGTCGTCAAGTTTGACGACACCCAAATTGATAAGTCCTTCTATTACCTTCTTGAAGGCAGTACAATTTTCTATCGAGTGCCCAGAAATTCCCGCATGATAATCACATTGCGCATTCACATCATACCATTTTGGATACGGGGGTTGTAGAGGACTCAAGTAACGAGGAGCAACAACATGTGCATCGAATAAAGTCTGATACAACTCCTTGTATGACATCGGGATTGGCGTGAATTAGGGCTTTTCAGTAGTTTGCCTAGCTCCTGACTCTTGTCTTGATGATCCCTGTTGATTAGCAACCACTTTCTTTGGTTGATTCACGGTAATTGACCTACCATAAGCATTCACATTATTCACTTCATTTTCTCTTTTCCTCGGGGGTGCCCTCCTATTATTTTCTCCTCCATCTATTTTTCCACTTTTAATGGCATGCTCAATCATTTCACCATTCATGATTATATCTGAGAAATTTCTTGATGCGCTTCCCAACATGTGAGTGATGAACGGGGCTTTCAAAGTATTAATAAAAAGCGTCGTCATCTCTTTTTCCAAAAGCGGTGGTTGCACCTGAACCGCCACCTCTCGCCACCTCTGCGCATATTGTCTGAAGCTTTCGTTCGATTTCTTCTCTAAATTTTGCAGAGTTATCCTGTCAGGCATCATTTCTGAGACATGATTGTATTGTCTCAAGAAAGCCTGTGCTAAATCCCTCCAAGTAGCGATTTTAGCTTGGCTCAGCTGATTGTACCACTTTGACGCCGCTCCCGTAAGACTTTCTTGAAAGCAATGTATTAATAATTGATCATTATTAATATGCCCCGTCATTCTTCTACAAAACATAGTAATATGGGATCCTGGGCAACTAGTCCCGTTGTATTTCTCGAATTCCGGCATCTTAAATTTGTAAGGGAGCACCAAGTCCGGAACCAAGCTTAGATCCTTTGCATCTGTTCCATAACTTTCGATGCTTTCTATTGCCCTAAACTTCTCTTCTATCCATTTCCATTTCTCCTCAAATTGTTTTGGAAATTCCTCCTTTGCCTTGTCCTTTTCAACCATCTCGTCTAGATCTGGGACCGCAATATTATTCGGGCTATCACCGGGATTAAAGCCCGCTCCGGGTTGAAAATTCATTGGGATTGAAGCATCGCCTTGAAACTGCTGGGGTCTAACCGACACAGAGGGTCTCCGCGAATGCAGCTCGGTCTGTACTTGCGCATGTGGAGGCGTGAAACCTGGAGGATAAAGTTGGTCACCATTGTTTTCTTCTTCACTAACAATCACAGGACCTTTACCCTTATCTACTCCCTTCAATAATTGCGTCATCTTAGCCACCAGATCATTTTGGGACTCCTCCATCTTTTGCACCATGTCACGCTGAATCTTTTCTATCTGCTCTTTCATTTGCGCCTGCAACTGGTCTTGCATTTCTTTTTGAAGTCGCTCTAGCTTCTCCAACCTTTGGTCCATAATTTTTGCCTTAGCTCGGGTGCCGTAACTTTGTTGGTTTTCCAAGTTAACTGAAATGATTTTATTCAATTAGGTTTTTTTTAATGGTCATTAATGCATATGATGTGATGCAATGCATGAAAAGAATGCAAAGAAAAAGAGGCACTGATTCTAATTCAACTTCATTAGAAAACTTTACTAGATAAAGAGCTTCTTTACCTAAAATAGACTACATATACGGCTTTGCCCTCACACTCAAAGCCTTAACCTTTCGAAGAAGCCAAGCTAATTCTAGGCCCCTGTCCGACTCTGACTCATACTTCAAACTTAATAGATCAGCCTGAACCGCTAGAGTCTGCAGATGATCAGCTACTTCGCGCACTTGAGCCACCGCCTCTCCCATAATATAATCTCTTTCTCTAATCTGCTCTTGAGACCGACGGAATTGTCTTTGCCACTGCTCATTATTTTCTTCCAGAAGCTCTATCCGGATTTCACTATTCTGCAATGCATTTTTTAGCTCTCCTATTTGTCCTTTTAAGTCTTCAATTTTGTCTAAGCTCGCCCTTAATTCAACCGTAGCATTACGATTACAGTACTAGTGAAGCGATCTTTCTAGTTCAGTTATCCAGACCTTCAACTCCGTCTTCTCATCTTGGCAAACTAGTAGACTCTTTCCCAAGGCGACTTCTCGAGCCCGAGTATCCTGAAATTTCTTTTCCCATTGATTAGCTCTCGTCTTTTCCTCCTGAATTTCTTGTCGCCATTGTTCTGGCGTTTTACCCAAGCCAGCAGTTCTTACCGACCTGCGCAACTTCTTGTAATCTGTCTTCAGGCTGTCTAAATCTTCTTCTGCTTTGTTCTTTCCTTTTCTCAATTTATCGGCCTCTAATCTTTGAATGTCCACATCCAGTCCTAACTGCATTTTTTCTTCCTCTAGTTGTTCTATCTTCTTCCCCAATTCTAAACTCCTTTTTTCAAATTCTTGTTTAATGATTTCCATCTCAGAAGGCAAAACTTGTAAGCGTTCCTCTAAAGATCGAGCAGTTTCTGAATTTGACGCCGGGATGTTGTCGTTGATCCTTTGATCACGCCACTGACCATACTCGGGGGTAATTGTCGGACCCACGGCTAAGATCTTCATTCGACGAGTCTGGTTCCAGGCACTAGATATTTCTCGAACCTTCTTCTTGTAATTGTCCTCCCTATAGGAAAAATCACTATAAGCCAAACCCTGCGTTGCTGGTATGAATTGTCGTGATCTATACTGTCTTGATACGAGTAGAGGAGCATATCCGATAGCTCCCCATATCCCGAGCAGCGGAACCCAGTCAAAATCTCCACATCGGTACAATATCTCATCAGGAATTAACCAATGAGCCCTCCATTCAATATCTTCATCCTGGAGATTCTGGAGTATCTCTATCCATTTTCCTTCTGAAATATCATCCCGTCTTGGCGTGGCCACCAATTCTCCTAGAGGGGAGTAGTTATCAGAGAATACCCGATAGGAGACCTTTTCGACCTTCCAGAAGTGGCTATGGAACCATGCCAATAAGAGCTGCGCGCATCCAATAAACCTTCCCTCCCCTGCTTTTCGACACGCATTCAGGGATCTAAAAGTTTCAGCGAGTATTGCCGGAACCGGTGTCACCCCTTTACTAAGCCGATCAAACAAATCAGATACAGCCTCGTCTATGTGTCCTAAAGCTTTGGGGAAAACCACTAGTCCATAGATACCTAAAGCGAAGACATCGACCCTTTTCTTTAAGTCAGGATGTACAAGCACCAAATCTCGCAAACTTTTCCAAGGAACACATTTACTGTCGCCTTTCTGTTGGATCCGGGCAGCGACCCACTGCTCGCTCATCCCAGTGATGTTCATTAATTTCTTTAACAACGGAGGGACACAAGCAGCTCTGGAATAAGCCTTGTCGACTTGAATCTTTGGGCACCGAAGCAAGGTCGTATACTCCTCCACAGTAGGCGTCAAATCTACCTTCCCAAAAGTGAAACAACTGTAGGCAGGATTCCAAAACTGAGCAAGGGCTCGGAATAAATACTTGTCCACTTTGACACTAAGCAGATAAGGTAGGTCACCGTAATTACAATAGAACAGCTGCTTGGCCTCGACATCCCATTGATCCCAGACTTCTTTCATTTCTCGAAGGTCATTCTGGATTACACTGATACGGGTAAAATCCCACAATTCTGACACGTACCCTTTGGTAAGACTATCGCCTTTCTCCCGTTGTGTCGTTTCAGCCCATATTCGCACAGCCGCATTATCCTCTACTTTATCAACAAACCCCTTTTCCATGATAAGCTTTCTACTGAGAAACTGAATGTAAATCGACACCTCTTTTAGAATGAAGATGCCATGCAATCACAAACAAAGTAAATTAGCATTAAACACAGAATAAGATTTAAAGTAAGCGACAAATAAATACAACACTCATTTAGGTAAGCACTAAAAATTGGAGTAGCTCTACTTAGGTCAGTTCCTATGGCTCATTACATGTGGTTTGGCTCTAAAGTAGGGTACCTGAACCAGCAGATTCCTCGATCCTCACCCATTATAGGCTCATACGGACCAAGTTCAATTCAGGGGGATACATTTCCCTATGGCCATGCGGAGATGAAAATCTCACGAAGACATAGGTACGGATGTATCCCGGAAGCGATTCACTATCCCATGCGGAGGTGAAAACCTCACGAAGGCGTAGTTTCTCACTCCCACTTAAAAAGGTGTGACCAACGGTCATGCAATGCAATGCAGAAAGATATAAAAATTTAAAATACAAAACCTGATGAAAACTATAACTCAAAACAAATGAAATGCAACGAGAGGATCGTAAATTTAAACCAAAATTTTAACTTTCGACAAAAGACAAAAATAATCAACTCGTGGCTTGACTCTCTTATTTTAAGTCCCCAGTGGAGTCGCCAAGCTGTTGACACCCATTTTTTGATGAAAACGGGGTCAACTTGGGTTTTGGAAAGTGAAAGCAAAAATGGGAGTCGCCACCAATCCTTTTTTTATGAGGTGTGATTGGATTACCTCGAAAAATGGTTGTTATAATAAGCGGTTTGACTTTATTAAAACAACGGTTTTGGTCCACGAAATTTAGAAAACGGGTTCGGGAGTCGGTTACGCACGAGGAAGGATTAGCACCCTCGATACGCCCAAAATTGGTACCTAGTTGATTACTTAATGTCTTAATGTTGAAAATTGAGAACTTTGAAGAATTTCAAAATACGATCCTTGTATTAAAACGTTGAAAATTTTCAGTAAAAAGGGGATATTTCACGTTATTCGAGAAAGAGAATCATATCCAATAAGTTAGGACACAATGTCTCAAATTCCCGATACGCGGATGAAAAATGCTTATTTAAAAGATATTTTATTATCTTGGTTTTAGAAATAAATCAGGCCCAGTAAGTTAGGGCACGATCTTTTCTTAATTCCCGAGATCGTCTAAAAACTTGAGTTTGAAAAGATTCGTGTATTTAGATTTATTATGAAAATCGAAACCCAGTGAGTTAGGGTACGATCTTCTCGAATCTAAATACGAAATGCCGTTTTTAAAACAAATTTAGTTATATCGAGTGAAATAAAACACAAAGTTGTAGTAACATGTGAAAGTAAATTTCGTTGTTATGTATGGCAAAACTACGATAAATACCAAAAATGATACGAGCAATAGCCACAATATAAAATAAATAAAAGTCAGATCTATAACATACTAAAATAACCAGGTATATAAACGAATAAAGTTAAACATTCATTCAAATAATAATGGAAATGAGATAAATAAATAAATGATAAAAACAAACAAAGAAAATATATAGGACTATAAAAATATAAAACATATACATGAGTGTATATACATAAAATTATGAGAATATGAAAAATATATGCGTGTACGTATTTTTAAAATTATCGTATAATATATATAGGTAAATTTAAATTTTGAAGTATGAAAATGTATGTATGCGTACGTAGGAATATGTATGTATATAAAACTATATGAAAATGTAAAAACACACAAGTATGTGTATATATTTAGGAAAAATATGTATATAGATGTATAGATACAAATTAAAAAATATAAAACGAATACAAAAATAAGTATACATATATATGATAAAATTTGAAATTTTAAAGATATAAATAAACAAATAACAACAATAATAATTAATGATAACAGCGTGGCATCAAATTTATTATTTAATAAGAAAGCTAACAAAACACAAAAGGGCTAAATTAAAACTTTAAAAGAACTTCGGGGCTTAAATATGAAATAAACAAAAGGAATAATACAGGACCAAAGTGAAACACGCTTAAAGCGTGAGGGACTTGTGGGGAAATATTTCCCCGTCCTGAAACGCTGCGTTTCGACCATGGCAGCAACTGGTCTAAGGACCAAATCGGAATAGAAGCAAAATCCACAGGCCAAAATTTGAGAAAAACAAAAGACCATATTGAAGCAAATTGCAAAAGCGGAGGGACCTGTTGCACAAATACCCCATTTCATGAAAACACGCGGATCCCCCCTGGAGCGGGTCGGATCGCGCGCGGGTCATGGGGCTTAAACGGCGCCGTTTTGCAATGGTTATTAAAATCCAAATTTTTTTTTCTAGCTTCATTTTCTGCGTTTTTTCTCAAAAAACTGAAACAAAAAAACCTAGGACTCCTTTTCTCTCCCTTTTCCCCCTCAATCTCAGCCCTTAAGTTCAGGCATCCACCGCCGCCTCCATGGCCAGTGGCCGGAGCCGCGCGAAACAGGCTTCTTAGCCCTCCCTTCACGGCGTCCCTGAAGGCTAAGCCTTCTCGACCGCGGGACCGAGAGGAAAAAGGAGACCTTCCTCCCCATTCGACTCCGGTGACGGCGAAGGAGGGCTCTGACTCAGGCCCCCGAAATCAACAGGTATTTCTTTTTTAGTTTCGTTTTCGTTAAGAAAGATTGTAGAAAAACAAACGAAATAAAATAAAAATAAAAGGAAAATAAAGAGAATATAAAAACGCAAGAACAGAAAAAGAATCGGAATCAACCTTTTTTTATCTGTTTTTCTTTTTTGAATTCAAAACGCTGTCCCCTCATTTCGGTTTACAAATCATTTTTATACCCGAAATAAAATAAAATAAAAATCAATTGATCTTTGCTATTGTCTCCTGTGCCTTTGCTTGTTTCTCTCTGTTTGGCATCTGTTTTTGCAGGAGTAGGTGCGGCGTCAAAGGTAGGAGTGAACGGCGTCGGCGCTGATGGGATGTGCGGCGATGGCAGAGTAGGGGTCAGAATGGTACGGCGCATGTGGAAGGGGCTAGGGTTCTGAAACCCTAGTCTTTGTTGGGTTTGGGCCATAATGTTTGGGCTTGTTTTGAATTGGGTTAGTATTTGGGTCTGGGTAGGTTTAGGTTTGTTTAGGCCCGAGCGAAATTGGGCTTGTACAGCTGGCATGGGCCTCGGCCCCCTTAAAATGTAAAATTGCATTTTAAGGTCTTGAAATTTTGAGGTTTTGAATGAGGGCATGATTGAATGACCAAGGGAAAGAAAATCAATATGAAGGACGAGGAAGAATGAGGAAAACAAAAAGGGTGGATTTAAGTTAGGTTAAGGCAGGAAAATAATAATAATAAATGCTGAGATTAAGAGCAGAAAAGAATCGATGAAATCTATATGTGAAGGGGTCAGGAAGATTAATTATTATGAGGTAGGAACATAATTATTAATAGTGATTAAAAGGATTAGGGTTAAGGTTCAACGAATATGAAGAAGGTGAATGGGGAGGGGGAGAAAATGATACACACATGCTCACGCATTGGGATGTAAAAAATTCCGAATCAACAATTTCTAACTTGACTTGATTTATTAAAGTAAAATTTTTAAAATTAAGTCGGGTTAATTTTAAAAAAATATATAATTAGGATTAAATTTGGAGTATACTCATCCTGTCCCTACTTGAATATATACAGGTATTAAGTTTTGAGGTTACCCTGATCTCCTCCATCCTCATCTAATCGTTTGCCTCCTCTCCTTCTTCACTTATATTTTGCTATTTTTGTGTTCTATTTTACATTTTGAAAAATTAGCCTACTTAATTCATAATGCCATTGTTGTTATTATTTATTTTTATTAGTCTCCTGCATGTCGTGGTTGCAAAGTTCATGGATGATATGTAAGTGTGCTTAACTTCCTTGTATAAATCACAACCTTATTTTTGAGTTTGGGGTCTTCTTTGGGGTACCTAAGTGTGTTCCTATGAAAAATAATTTTTTCCTCAATTATATATATGTATATATAAATTCTTAGATGTTGGATACTTTGATCTCTTCCATGTTCATAAGTTATGATTGATTTTGACAGTTTTTTCATTTCTTTTTTTATTTTTTTAACTTATTTTTCTTGTAAATATCAAATGACTAGAATTGGTGGAATTGTAGAAGTATTGAATTTGCTAAAAGATTTGGGTTAAAATGAGGTTGAATTTTTTTATTTAATTTTAAGGATATTTCTTTTTAAAAGATTGAGAACAAGATATATGACTATGAGTCAGTTTAGCATTACTTTTAAGAAATACTATTGAGATAAAAATATTGTTAAATAATATATTTTTAAATTTTTTAAAAATATTTTTTAGGACGTGTTTTTTTTTACCGAAAGTAAAGCAAAAAAATTTTAGTTTTTGCTTAAAATGCTTCTTGACACAAAAGTACTTTTAAAAATGACTTTAAATTTTAGATTGAGATTGTAGAGGGCTAAAGTTCTACCTATCCCACCCATTACTATCCTACTCACGGAAGAGAGTAACAAAAAGAGAAAAACTAGGGTAACCATTCTTACTAGAGAGGGAGATAGCATAAAGGGGAGAAGTTTTCTCCTTGTAAAATTCTAACTCAAGGTTCTCTCAACTAGAAAATTTTGATTTAGCTTGATTAAATTATAAATTAACATAGAATCTCTAAAATTTAAAAAGTATTTGATTTTTTTAAATAATAAAAATAATATTTAATAAATTATATTTTTGAAAATAATAAAAAATGTTTTAATCTAAAAAAAATCTATAATTTAATTCTGTAAAAGGTGAAAAACATTGCATTCGGCAGATATGAAGTTTTGGTCAATTTTCGGCTTAACTCGCCGAAAAAAATTAATATTCTCAAATTATAAATTGAATTTAAAATTAATAAAATTAGGAAAATAAAGATTTTACTTAATTAAAAAAATTGATAATCAGCTGACCTAAAATTTGAGGCGAGTATTTTACTAATATAAAAACGACAACCGGAATCAGTTGAATTTCTTCCCATAATACTTCCAGTTTCGTGGTTCGAAAATCAATTAAAAAAAAAAAAACAAACTGCAAATCAATATCAACATTTGCTTCTTTAGCAGTGGAAATGAGATTCACTGTTTGATAGTAATACAACTAGAATTCTTGAAAATGGCTCTTTACCTATCTTCCTTTATTCCCCTCGCCGCCACTACCACTAGCCTCTCATTCTCTTCCTCTTTCTCAGTAAGACACTTCCAACTTTCACTAATTTATTATCTTTTTCGATTTCTTTTTCTCATAATTTTACTTTGTTTGAACATTTAAGAATATGGCTTGGCCTAGGCGCGCGAATGCGGTACGGCTGCTGGGTTGTAGTAATGCCGCGGTGTCAAGACATGGTCAAGGTCCTTTTTTTGATACCTTTGTTTTTTTCCCCCCTAAAAGGATCTGCTTTAAATTTTGTTTAGAATTTTGGGTTTCAGTTGCAAATGAATACGATCCGGAGCTTCGAGTTGTGCTTGAACTAGCTACAGATGAAGAGTTATATGAGCTTCAAAGAATCCTATTTGGTCCCAGGTTTCCGATTTCGCTTGGTTTTGATTGCTCAGAAATTCAGGTTTTTATTTAAAACAATTTCTTATTTGAAATTTTTTGTAATTTTGTTACGAATTTCAGCTACTTTAGTCCCTTATTAAAGTCTATACTGAATAAAGATGATGTGGAGGATATGATGATTGAAGAGAATGTTGAGGAGCGAGATGCTTTTATAGCAGGCCTTGAATCACGCTTCTTATTCCTTGCTGCTGATGCCCGATCGACATTGAGGTCAGTGCCTTCGATTGCTTTCATAAATTTGGTCTTGTTGGATGCCTGTTTGCATTGCTAGTTATCTAAGACACTTCGCTGAAACCAAATCAAGCATATGATAGTTGCTGATGGTAGAGAGTGACAATTTTTATTTCTTTTGGTGTCAGCTGAGTTTCTGTTTTGATAGGCATCTCACCGATCCCGTTTGATCTTCTGATTAGGGGTTGGAGGCCGTCATACAGAAATGTCCTGCTTTCTGTGAGGAAGAAGTTGAACATTCCTTGCTCAAGCAAATTGTCCACTGAAGATCTGGAAGCAGAGATTTTCCTTCATCTATTGAGGAATTACTCTAGGTAACCTCATTCAATCTCAATGTTTAGCAAAATTTATCCTCATAAAGTTCTTGGTGACTACAAAATCGTGAGATCAAGGACCACAGTAAGTGAATTCATTGCCAGCCAAAATTGAGGATAAGTTTATGGGTCTGTTTAGGTTTGGAAAGTGTTTTTCACTTTACACCTCCACTATTACTGCAATATGATGACCAAAAATGTTTATAAAGAGATTCAATTAAACTGGTACATAACTAAGTTTTGAAATCCTTTTTTATCTAAATTCTGAACAAACTAGACAACTATTTTAGCTTGTTTCTTTTTTAATTTCTAATGTATTATTGAAATCAATTTGCTTAAGGTAGAGATAGACGAAAAAACTCAGTTCTATACATGCACAATGGTAACTTTTATTTTGTGCTGCCTTGTTTAGTGAAGAATCAGGAACTTTTCCAGGCTTATGGGAAAATAATAATATTTCCAACATCCAAAATAGTCTAGAGTTGGGACTTAGCCAGTGGAAGGTGCAGGTCCTTGCTGCTGGTAAGGTTGGGGCAACAGAATTCCAATCAATGGTTTTGAAGGTATTCATACTTTTTTTTAGTCCAGCTTAATTTGTTAATGATTATTTTGATTCTTAATATAAATTGATACGTAGTTCATTCCTTCTCTTTGTTTAGGGTGGTGGTATAGTTACTTTGGCAAAACTTTATCAATTGGTAAGATATTGACTTTATAGTAGTTTATGTTTTATCTTGCATTGTTCGTTATTTTATTGAGCTTTATTTGTTGTTTGTGGTAGTTGACGAAGAAATTGTCTGGAAAGGTGTTCCTAGAAGCTGCCAACTATTTGATGAAAAAGGAAGCTCTTAAAAAGGTGCCAATTGAATTCATAACTTTCTAGTTGTTGAAGGAATTGATCTATGGATGAATTATGAGGATTTGTATTTTACTCAATACTAGAATTCCACATATTTTTTGTTTAAAAATGTACCCAACCTTCGTAACAACTAGAGGTGTCAACTAAATAGGTTGTAATAAATTTGAGTTACTTTGGTTTTTAGATTTGAATTTTAACCTTGTCTGGTCATTTTTGGGTGAACATTACCCTCCAACCTCCCCTTTTTTTCATGCTACTGCTATATGCAAGGCAATCATCTTCTGTGTTTCTTCTCCTTGCATGGAGGGCAGAAGGTAATATTTCAGCATGTACTTGTCTCTCCCTGTGTTCTTCCTAGAATAGTTTATTTATCAAGGGTAGGTGATAATGCTTTTATTCTTTCCTGCATTCTTGAATGTAAGAAGAGCAAATCATTTTTCTGCTACTTATCTATTTGTTCTAAATGTGTTCTACTTTCTTGATTATGATGTAAATGTATATCTTTATTGTTTGATTAATGAAAATTATGTAATGTTCCTGAAAGATTTAAAAGTGTTTTCCTATTATTTTGTTATTTTTTTAGTTGTCATGTATCAATCTACAACCCTCTTTATATCGATGTAACTGAGATGATAGAATGTATAGCATAATTTAGCTTTGAAACTCTCAACTTACTTTCTTGCTTTCATGGCTTCTAGGGGGGGCAGGTAGTTGCTACCAGTGTAGAGTCAAGAGCGGCCTTGCTTGCGGCTAAGCAGGTAATTTTATCATCATCATGATAGAATATAAAGTTCCTTCTTGTTAATATATACTGTCATATGGAAAATAATCTAAAATTACTAATGAATAAATTCGATTTTATGGGTGCAAATGTATGTGCTACTTTCTTAGTTTATGCATTTTGCTTTCTCCCCTGTTTGGCTATGCATGTGCTTGGATATTAATATATCAAGTTTTTATTTGATACAAGTGAACAATTACATTACAATGGGGAAAGGGGGAAAGGTTTACAAACACAATGATCAAAACCTATACTCATGCCAATCAACTTGAAACCCACACAAGTTTGCCACTAAGCCATTGGCATGATTGGCAATATATCAAGTTACAACCTATGCTCTACTATATACTAAAATATTAAGTGATAACCTCTACCATAGTATTAGTCTTAAAGTTAAGTCTACGTGGTATATATTGATTTTCTTTGGGTTAAATGTGGTAATTTTTGTTAAAATATTTTTTATGGAGAGAGCATTACTTCATCATTATTTATGAATAGTTGCAAAGCTAATATGTGTGAGTTGTTTGTTTTATGCATTGTAAACTATATGATAGGTGTTGCGCACCTGGTATTATAGTTTGACATCTTCTTGTTTGTCTGCCCTCTAATCATGGACAGGGCTTTGCGGGTGCTGCATCCAGATATGTGGGCTTGAGGAGTATGATGAATTTGTTTGGCCCACTGTATTGACTCTTTTCTGTTTAAATTTTTATCATTTACTTTTTCCTTGCATATTAAATTTTGTTGTTCTTGGCTTGCTAGAGAATTTTGTTTGATGCAAACCCATCTTCTCAATATTCATAAGTTTAAAGCTTAATGTGCATCATAGAGAGATATGATTGTCGCCTCCTTTTTTTCCTATCAATAAAACTATGATACTAGTCTTCAACAAACCAACTTCTTTATAGCTTACTGACTCATGATTGATACTCTAGCACACCTTTTTGTTTATGGTCCCTAGTTACGGACTGAGCCACCATACGATTCCTAGGAAAATTGTTTAACTTAGCGTGACTTTTCCCATTGTTTTGTTTCTTTCACGCGAATGCCTTATGGTGAATGTGTGGAACTCTTTTAAAGGGAGCCCCTTACCTTAAACTCATTAGAGAGAGTCTTAAAGCTTTTAAAATGGAATTAATCTGCTTTCTGGAAATTATTAAATAGAGTATTTATTAGATTTTGATTAAGAGATTATTTTTGGAAATAAATTAAACTGATATCACGTTAAGAGGATATCACGTTTGATTTGATTTTCCTTAATATCCTCAAAGTGATTTATGGACTATGGTTACTCAAAAGGGAGTTTTGATAAAAGGATAAATCAATTATCCCATCTTTTACCTTTTCACCCCGAAATACTCTGCTTAGCACACAAGGGTTTTTCTAGATGACTCTCTGAAAGATTTAAGAGAGTGTTCTGTTCATGTTCGTTGAGTGGATATAGTAGATGTCGGAATGAAAAAGTTGTGGCTTTTCGGTTCGACCTTTGCACTAAACGCTTTTTGGTAAACCCGAGTCTGTCTACTCAGATCTTTTGAAGGTATATTTTGAACCTTCTTTATATCGGATATGTTATCTTGCACATGGATCCATGATGCGGGTTTGTTGTAAATTGTTTTCCCGATGCGCTGAACGTGCTCAGGTGACCCAACAAGCCCATAAGAGATTGGGTTCCTCCTTTTCCATTTGGTAAGACCACAACTGTGTTTCTTCTGTCATGTGAAAACCAATCCCTCTTTATCTACCTCAGTTGTTCTGATTTGAGAAAAGTCTCTAACACCTGTGTAGCTAAATCAATGAATCTTCCATACCATAAAAGGTTGGAAAGTTTAATTTTGTATATCATGGCACTATTCTCGACCCGCCTTTTGACTCTTTATCTTATTCTCTTGCCTATTCGGTTGACTACCTGTTTAGTTGACACTGTTGTTTCCTCTGTTACTCTTTTTCTTTTTCACGGTTCTAGTTGGAAGCCATCAATTATTGTATCTGCAATGACAATTGCTGCAATAGCTTATTGCCCAACTTGTCACTGCTTTCAGCCTTCCTAGATTCTTCTTCCAGTTTTGTGTCAAATTGCTCTATCTTGAGTTACGGAGCAAGTCTCCAAATGATTCGTAGGAAAATTGTTTAACTTAGTGGGGCTTTCTCCGTTGTTCTGTTTCTTCGACGCAAATGTCCTGTGGTAAAAGTGTGAAACTATTCAAATGGTCTCTTATCTTAGACTCATTAGAGAGTCTTAAACCTCTTAAAAGTGAATTACTTTGACTTAATTTTATTGCTGTCGATCTGCCTCTTAAATAGAGGTTACATAGGTCTACTTGTTTGAATAAAAGGCTTAAGCTAAAGAAATTAAAAGAAGCTAATACTATAAAGATACTTTAATTAAAGATCTAATAAAAAATAAGCTAATATCTCTTTAAAAATAATAATTAATGACTCCAGTGTCAAGATATAATAATTGACGTCTAATCAATTTGTCGCAAATTATCATAAGCTATTGTCATCTTATTCATCGAACTTGTAAAAAAGTTCCACCTGTGCTGCTATTACCAATATAGCTTGTTCTTCTTCAAGTTTGATTGTATTTCTTGTAATATAGGTTTTGGGGAACATTTCTGGCTGACGTTGTCATTCAGATGCTAGGAACTGATTATGCTAGAATTTTGCGAGCTATCTATGGATTTGCACAGGTATTGTTGCCACTTTATTATATGCATGCCTAGATGTTGTACTATTTCTTGCCAAATAAATGTGTCATTTGGATCTTCTATCAATATATCTCATTTTAACTTAGTAGAAGTTTGGCATTTTTTAATAATAAATTATTAATGGAATGATGTTTATGATAACTGAAGTTGAAGTGAAGTCGGAAATTTATATGTATTACGTATATTGTCTTGTCCCTGGTACAGTCTAAGTAGGGAAAGAAATTGGTACAACCTAATAATGATGTATGAACAGTCTTGAGGAAGGGATCATATGGAAAATACACGTGACCTGCTCGAATTGTTGTGCTTATTCATCCTCTTGTCCATTAGGTCTATTGACATATCAGATTTGTTTATTGCTGTCAGAAGATATGTTGGAGAAAAGTTATATTATAAAGTCTAAAATCCAAATTGGTATCACTTTGTCAAATACTAGGGTTAAAAGTTATAGGTTTTTGGACCAACTGTTATTGTTGTATTTCAATGAGGTCATAGTATCATGACTATTTCAATATTAATTTGGCTTAGTTTGGCACCTCAGTTAAGTTGAAAATTGTGGTGGGAAATTTAAGGATGGAAAATTTGTCCGAACATCATGATGGAAAACTGTGGTGAAAGTGTGCTTTTGTAATGTGTTGTGATGAGATGGAGTGTCAAAGTTTATCTTATTGACAAATCCACAATAGATATAATTTGATCATTTTTAAGGAATATAATTTTCTTGGCATATGTGTAATTTGATAAGAGCTTTTCATATGCCAAATTGTGTATGAACTGGAACAATGAAAGTAGCTTGAAAGCAACTTTTCATTAAAGCTAGTGGTGGAGTAAATTAAAAGCAGCTGCAAGTTTTAGTCTTAAGCAGACTTGTTTGCCTAAAGTTGGAAAATATAACAATGGTATACAAGATTGTAATCCTAGCATCTATTTTACATTAAATGAGATTTAAGATGAGGTGTAAAAGATGTAAATTTCTGGAAGTGTAGTCATGAATCTGGATTACATTGGTTGTCAGACTAATGACCTATTAGCCCAGGGTTAGGACAATATTAAACAATTAAAAGCACAAATTTACCTTCACAGATATTGGGCTGGCTTTTTACCTCTATTGACAGTGAACCTAGCAGTTTAAACCTGAATCAACTAATTGATGTCAACAGCTTCAAATATGAATAAATACTAAGGGTGTGTTTAGAAGGTCACTATGTAACTTGATTCGAGTATAATTGTTTGTAATTACACATGTATGACATGTTGAGGTAACTCTTGTGATTATTGGGATCCATTGAATTGAGTGTCTTAGTGGGGGAGTGAGAATTGAGGTACTTACTCGGGCGATTACAACTAATTACACTCAAATGTAGTTACCAAATGGTTTTCAAACACATTCGGTACATAACTTGAGTTTAAGTTTTTTTTATATATAATAATTTTATTTTAATTTTAGGACATATTTTATTTTTAAAATATAATTAATGTTATTTTAATAGCCTTGTTTAAATAATCTAAAAATTTTATTGACAAAAGATAATTTTTCATGCATTTTGTTCTACTAAATATTTAACTAATTTACATATGTTAATTATTTATACTTGGCTAAAGACCAACCGATGATAATAAGGAATTTATGTTTACTGTTAGAGAGGGAATAACTCAACAAATATGGAATGCTAAAATAATTAAATAAAAATTCTATAGAAATTTTTTGTTAATTTTGTTAGTAATTGTATTGTTGGATACTTTTTTGGACCAATATACTGCATACGATGATTTGGTTCTATTTGTTACTTGTTTAGGGATTTTTTTTCTTTAAATATTATTGATAATTTTAATAATTTATATTCTTCTTTCTAGAATTTAAAATTATGTAGTGTAATTACAATTTATGCTACCAAATTGAGATAATTACATTTTGTCAGCTAAATATGTCTAGAGAATTAGAATTCTTTATGATTAAAAGAGAGTTTAATTACTACTTTAATAGTTACACTTTTATCCAATTATTCTCTGGTGTCTAACACTCCCTAAAAATAGATCGCAACATTTACATGTCAGTTTTTTGGTCTTGCGATTTAAATAAAGATTATGTGTTTCCCGATATACTTTTGGAAGCCAATTATTTACCAGCATTTTTGAAGTTTAAGCTGTAATGTTGGCTTCAAACTACTAGAACTCTCAACTTCATAAGAATTTGTGTCTACCAAAGTGACATTTACAAAATGTTGCCTTTACTATGAGATTTATAAGATGATTATATAATATATGCAAGAATGTTGAATTTGAAGTTCTAACATTCTTTTTTTCCCATCAGATCCGTATCACACGAACATATCGGTAATAATTCACAGATGATCGAGTAGTAGTTAGCTTTTCAGGTGGTCCATCTTGAACTTCTCTAGTGGTAGAAACATAACTTTGGAACTGATGCTGCGGTGACATTATAGGTATGTTCTAAGCTGTAAAAATTTTCTCATAGTAAATTTGTAGTATGATTATCTCTTCTTTACTGTCCATAAGTGTTTGTTTTACAGCTTAACTACGATAAATTTTGAGTATTGCATTCAACTTTATGATATGGATGATATTTGTGATCTTGTAGTGCTAATGTGGGATGAAAGTTACTGCTGTAGTACTAATAGCAGCAGCAGTAGTACAAATTATATGGACATTGATTGTGTTAATAATTGCATTAAAGAGTTAAAATGATTTCTGCAATTGTAGAGATCAGCTGCATGTGCCTTTGTGATCATAAAACCATTGAACTATAATCCAGTTTCTTTTTATAATAAATAAATAAAGATGGAAAAAGCTTTCGGCTCTACAATTTCAAAAAACTGCTGGTTGTGGTCTGCCAAATATGCACCATTATCTTGCTGATTTTAGCCTCCATTTTTCTTTCCCGCACGCTGCCAACCCTGTTAACATTAATAGAAGACAATTAATAATGGTTGCCATTAACATTAATGGGAGACAATCAATAATGACAACCACCAACTTTGGAAAAGTGGCAAGGGATAATTTTTTTTTGGTCATTGAGATAATGGGCTATTTATTGTTTGGTCCTTGAACCTCAACTATAAATAGGCCTTCTCATTTCTCATTTCAATTCATCCCAACCAATCTTTCTCTCTTAGTTTTCTCTCTTCTCTCATTTGAGAATTCTTAAGGAATTCTATTTGTTTGTAATATTTTGGAGATAGTAAAGTTATCATCTGGTTTTAGTAGCCCGAGGACATAGGTATAATTTACCGAACCTCGTTAAAACTCTTGTGTTCTTTTTGTCCTATTTTTCTTTCAATATTTGAGGGTATAATAGTAGTATTTAATTGTGCTATTAAATTACGTTAGAAGGAATATTCTGACTAAGGAAAGACTTGGTATTTAAGAGATCCTTGTGATCCACCTCTCTTCCCTTGGAATTGAACTTTGTGTGATTTTTTAGTACAATAATTTACACGCTTCCGACCCTATTGAAACTACAAGTGGTATCAAGAGCCGAAGGTTAATCGTAGTATGCTCTGTGGTTGCAGTTTAAATTGATCTTCCACATCAGAAAAGATTTCCTTAGGTATATTGAAAGATTATGGAGAAAACGGTCGGTGTAGGAGCTTCAACATCGTCCATGTGGACAAGACTGACAATTGCAAATGCAAGATTGGCCGTGAAGATCTTTGATGGCACGGGCCATTTTGGTATGTGGCAAAGTGAGGTTCTAGATGCCTTTTTTCAGCAGTGTCTAGACATTGCCATTGATGAAGAGAAACCAGATGATGTACAGGAGAAAGATTGGAAGGCGATCAATCGGTTGGCATGTGGCACAATTCGATCATGCCTTTCTCGAGAGCAGAGGTATGCTTTTTCAAAGGAGACTTCTGCAAATAAGTTGTGGGTGGCACTTGAAGAAAATTTTTTGAAGAAAAATAGTCAAAATAAGCCCCACTTGAAGAAAAGATTGTTTCGCTTCACATACGTTCCAAGTACCACAATGAATGATCACATCACCAAATTTAATCAGTTAGCCACTGATTTGCTGAATATGGATGAGACATTCAAAGATGAAGATTTGGCTTTGATGCTGTTGGGGTCACTTCTTGAGGAGTTTGAGTTCCTAGAAACTACTCTACTTCATGGCAGGAGTGATATATCTCTGAGCGAAGTCTGTGCGGCCTTATACAGTTATGAACAGAGAAAGAAGGATAAATAGAAAAACTCAATTAGAGATACAGAAGCTTTAGTAGTCCGAGGTCGTTCATACACTCGGAAGAAAACTCAAAAGGGGAGATCAAAGTCAAAGTCCAGACTCGGGAAAGATGAATGTGCTTTTTGTCATGAGAAATGCCACTGGAAGAAAAATTGTCCAAAGCTGAAGAATAAGGGAAAAGCTGCTGTAGATGCTTGTGTTGCTAAGCATGATACTAGTGACTCTGAACTATCACTGGTTGCATCATCATCGTCGTTCCATTCAGATGAATGGATATTGGATTCGGGTTGTACCTATCATATGTCCCCTAACCGGGAGTGGTTCTCTGATTTAGTAGAACTAAATGGAGGAGTTGTTTATATGGGCAATGACAATGCCTGTAAAACTGTTGGGATAGGTTCAATCCAATTAAAGAATCAAGATGGATCAACCAGAGTTCTGACTGATGTTCGGTACGTGCCCAGTTTGAAGAAAAATCTCATCTCATTGGGAGCCCTGGAATCCAATGGTTCAGTTGTTACTATGAGAGATGGGGTTTTGAAAGTGACATCTGGCGCACTTGTGATATTGAAGGGCATCAGGAAAAATAACTTGTATTACTACCAAGGTAGTACAGTTATTGGAGCAGTCGCTGCAGCTTCCGGCAAGAAAGAATTGGACTCAATACAGTTGTGGCATATGAAGTTGGGACATGCCAGCGAAAAATCTTTGCAAATTCTGGCAAAGCAAGGATTGTTGAAAGGTGCAAAGGCTTACAAATTAAAATTTTGCGAGCATTGTGTTCTGGGAAAGCAAAAGAGAGTGAACTTCGGCACTGCTATCCATAATACAAAAGGTATTTTGGAATATATTCACTCAGATGTATGGGGGCCTTCCAAAACACCTTCGTTGGGAGGAAAACACTACTTTGTTACTTTTGTTGATGACTTTTCCAGAATAGTTTGGGTGTATACCATGAAAACTAAAGATGAAGTGCTTGGAGTTTTTCTTAAATGGAAAACTATGATCGAAAACCAGACTGGCAAGAAAATCAAGCGGCTTAGGATGGATAATGGAGGGGAATCTAGAAGTGATCCGTTCTTCGATGTGTGCCAAGAGTATGGTATTGTTCGACACTTCACAGTTAGGGATACACCACAACAGAATGGAGTGGCAGAGCGTATGAATCGAACATTGCTGGAGAAAGTTCGATGTATGTTGTCCAATGCTGGGTTGGGCAAGCAATTTTGGGCTGAGGCTGTGACATACGCTGGCCATCTTGTTAATCGTTTGCCATTATCTGCATTAGAAAGAAAAACTCCTATGGAGGTATGGTCTGGAAAACCAGCTACAGATTATGATTCCTTACATGTGTTTGGATCCACTGCATATTACCATGTGAAGGAGTCAAAGTTAGATCCGAGGGCAAAGAAAGCTCTCTTTATGGGAATCACTTCTGGAGTGAAGGGATTTCGTCTTTGGTGCTTAAGCACAAAGAAAATGATCTGTAGCAGAGATGTTACCTTTGATGAATCTGCCACATTGAAAAAGGTAGCAGATAAAGATATTCAGACGAACAATACTCCACAGCAGGTGGAGTGTACTCCAAAACAGGTGGAGTTTGAGCAGATGGGGATTTGCCCAGTTAATAAGTCTAATTCTCTAGCCACAATGGAGGAATTAGAGGTTGAAGAGGTTCTGACCCAAGAACCACTAAGTACACCAGAACCAGTTGCAGTTGCAAGGCCACGGAGAGAAATTCGTAAACCTGCTCGATTTACTGATATGGTGGCCTACGCCCTTCCCGTTGTTGATGATATTCCTATCACTTATCAAGAAGCAATGCAAAGCTTAGAAAGTGATAAATGGAAAAGCGCCATGGATGAAGAAATTCAGTCTCTCCTGAAGAACAATACTTGGGAATTGGCGCAATTACCGAAAGGTAAAAGGGCAATCAGATGCAAGTGGGTATTCGCAAAGAAAGATGGATCTCCTAGCAAGAAGGATATTCGCTACAAGGCAAGATTGGTAGCTAAAGGCTACGCTCAGAAGGAGGGAATTGACTATAATGATGTATTTTCCCCTATTGTGAAGCATTCTTCCATTAGAATTTTATTGGCCTTGGTAGCACAGTTGAATTTGGAGCTAGTTCAACTTGATGTTAAGACGGCTTTCTTGCATGGTGAGTTAGAAGAGGAGATCTATATGACTCAGCCCGAAGGATACACAGATGCTAGTGGTAGAAATTGGGTTTGTAAGCTGAACAAATCGCTATATGGATTGAAGCAATCCCCGAGGCAGTGGTACAAGCGATTTGATAGCTTTATGAGAAGGCAGAAGTACATAAGAAGCAAATATGACAATTGTGTATATTTGCAGAAGCTGCATGACGGATCTTTCATTTATCTACTCTTGTATGTTGATGATATGTTAATCGCTTCGAAGAGCCAAAAAGAGATAGATAAGCTGAAGGCTCAGTTGAATAAAGAGTTCGAGATGAAAGATCTAGGTGAGGCCAAGAAGATTCTCGGTATGGAGATAAGTAGAGATAGACAGAGAGGCAAGCTTTGTTTGAATCAGAAGCAATATTTGAAAAAGGTATTACAATGTTTTGGTGTAAATGAAAATACAAAACATGTAAGTACCCCACTTGCTTCTCATTTGAAACTTAGTGCTCAATTATCTCCGAAGACTAAAGAAGAAAGAGAATATATGGCAAAAGTCCCATATGCTAATGCAGTTGGGAGTTTGATGTATGCGATGGTATGTACGCGGCCTGACATTTCACAAGCTGTTGGAGTTGTGAGCAGATATATGCATGATCCTGGAAAAGGACATTGGCAAGCTGTGAAATGGATTCTACGGTATCTTCGAAAAACCGTAGATGTTGGTTTAATTTTTGAACAGGATGAAGCACTTGGTCAGTTTGTAGTTGGATATGTTGATTCCGACTTTGCTGGTGATTTAGATAAACGTTGTTCAACTACGGGGTATCTGTTTACTCTTGCGAAAGCCCCAGTGAGTTGGAAGTCTACCTTACAGTCTACAGTAGCTGTGTCTACTACAGAGGCAGAATATATGGCAATTACAGAAGCTGTTAAGGAGGCTATTTGGCTTAATGGATTGTTGAAAGACTTGGAGTTGTTCAAAGTCACATAAGTTTATATTGTGACAGTCAGAGCGCTATTCATTTAGCGAAAAATCAAGTCTATCATGCAAGAACCAAGCATATCGATGTAAGATATCACTTTGTGCGGGAAGTCTTTAAAAAAGGAAAAATTCTACTTCAGAAGATTCCGACAGTAGATAATCCCGCAGATATGATGACCAAGGTGGTAACAACAATCAAGTTTAATCATTGTTTGAACTTGATTAACATCCTGAGAATTTGAGCACCTTCAGGTGTATGGCGCTCGAGAGCGCATTTGTAGGCACTACAAAAGATAGCTTTATCGAATTTGGGGAGTTGAAGGAAGTGTGTGAAGATGTGATTATCCTAATCAAATCTTTAAGGTGGAGATTGTTAACATTAATGGAAGACAATTAATAATGGTTGCCATTAACATTAATGGGAGACAATCAATAATGACAACCACCAACTTTGGAAAAGTGGCAAAGGATAATTTTTTTTTTTGGTCCTTGAGATAATGGGCTATTTATTGTTTGGTCCTTGAACCTCAACTATAAATAGGCTTTCTCATTTCTCATTTCAATTCATCCCAACTAATCTTTCTCTCTTAGTTTTCTCTCTTCTCCCATTTGAGAATTCTTAAAGAATTCTATTTGTTTGTAATATTTTGGAAATAGTAAAGTTATCATCTGGTTTTAGTAGCCCGAGGACGTAGGTATAATTTACCGAACCTCGTTAAAACTCTTGTGTTCTTTTTGTCCTATTTTTCTTTCAATATTTGAGGGTATAATAGTAGTATTTAATTGTGCTATTAAATTACGTTAGAAGGAATATTCTGACTAAGGAAAGACTTGGTATTTAAGAGATCCTTGTGATCCACCTCTCTTCCCTGGGAATTGAACTTTGTGTGATTTTTTAGTACAATAATTTACACGCTTCCGACCCTATTGGAACTACAAACCCAACATTATTTACCACAAGAAAGATTCATGTAAGATCCATTTTATTACTGTTGAATTCAGCACATTTTTCCATGTGCGTTGGGGCCTCAACACAAATAAAATCTTAAGGCCGAATCTACTCATGAAACACTTCAATAACTAAAATTTAACAGGTTTATATTGAACGCATTAATATCTGTGCTTATAGTTGTACAAATTTACCCAATGTGATTGAATATTACAGTCCAAATTTGAAATTTAAAAAATAAAACTTGGTCGAATTTGAAGGGGTAGGTAGTAAAATTGGAGTTAAAATGTGAAAGGCTTTGTCTGGTTAGGTGTTGAATTTACATTCCAAATGTACTATTATTATTTGAATTCAGCTCATCCCAATAAAACAATAGTGCATAAGCTGGAAGTTTGTTTACCATAAGTGAAACCACCTTTTTTAAGTAACACTAAAAAATTTAGCTTATAAATTTACTCCATTTTTATATTCAAATTAAAATTTAAAAACAATTTATATTATTATTTATAAAGTATTCATATAACATAATATTCACAATAGGTTAACACAAATTATTTTATCATGTTTTTACTATACTCTAGGTTGAATATTTATTAATACCAAAATAATAATTTGGCATTATAGTAACAATACTAAGGCATGAAAAAAAAACAATTTATATTGAGTCAATTCTTGTGATTTAAGCTTATAATTTAAATTCGTTAATATTATAATATATAAAATATATAAGCTTAAATTATAATAAAAATTATAAGTTTATATAGAGCCTATGTCCAAATCGAGACACTTAATAGTAATTTGGACAAAATATCTATCAACTATGTCAATTTTGGCAATTTGACACGATATCAATAAAAAAGTTTATCTTCTAAAAATCCAAATTGATATAACTGGTGACGATTTGGGCCTCAAAATTATGTGACCTGGCCAAATTGTGTCCATCTGTACTTATTTGAACATTTGGAAAATAATAATTTTTTTTAACACGAATCTATATCACATATCATTTGCTAAAAAAGTTATTGGCATATCAATAAAAAAAAAGTAACTACACTAGTCACTAAATTATGGGAAATTATTTTTTTTGTCACTTAACAAAAAGAAAGTTGCAATTGGATTATTAAACCATTCAAAAGTTTTCATTTAACTTACTGAACTATTTAAAAGTTTTTATTTAAGTCACTAGGCTGTTAAATTTTTTTTTAAAAAAGTTTAGCCAGCAAGCTAAAAAAGAGCTATTTGAATTTTGACTCGTAAATTCGTAACGTCCAATGTTATTTCATGAAAAAAATTGAACTAGATAAGAGAGTGAAAGAGAGCTTTTGATTAGTATAAGTAATGTGAACAGAAAAAGACATAATAGTTTAGTAACCAGAATAAAAAATCATTCATAGTTTAGTGACTAACGGTGGAATTTAACCAATGAATTTTTTAATATTATTTTTGTTAAAAAGTCTCATTTATTTGAGTAGTCTTTTCCCTTTCTTCTATCATCGTCTTCGCCCAACCGTCGTCCCTCTTCTGTCTCTCCTCTCTGCGGATCAGTTTTTCTTTCCTCTCCTCTCCTCTCATCTCAGTTCTCTCTCACCGTCGATTCCGCTGGTTCTTTTCCGGATCTGACCCGTATCCCGTGTCGGCACAGGTACTGCACCCCAAATTGCCGAGTCCGGGTAACGAAGTTTATAAGTATGTTCATCTCAGGTGAAGATGATAAGAATGAAATAGGTACTGAAAATACTGCATTTGTGCATGGGAAACCACCTCAAGATGCTGCTGGACCTCCGAAAGTTGAATCTGATATGGAAATTGTTGATGAGAATGAAATAGTTACTGAAAATACTGCATTTGTGCATGGGGAACCACCTCAAGATGCTGCTGGACCTCCGAAAGTTGAATCTGATATGGAAATTCTTCATGAAAAAGTAAAAAAGCAAATCATTAAGGAAGGCCATGGTCAAAAGCCATCAAAGTATTCAACATGCTTCTGTAAGTATCAAAAACTTGTGAAATGTTTATTTCTCTTCCCTATTTTTCCATGCTTTTAATCCACTGTATGAAAAGCTGAAATTCTTATATCAGAAACCATCGCCAGTCCTACATATGTTATTGTTCGATCTGGTCTAACTTTCAGTACTCACACCTGCAACTAGAAGCTTGAATCTTGTATCTGGTTATTTTAATCATCTTAATGAAGTTTGAATCTTTTATCTTATTCTTTTACTCAACATCTTGATGAAACTATACTGATAGTCGTTGTCCTATTAAATTGCATCAGTGGAGGTGTGATTCTAACAGCTTGCCACTTTTGTCATGTCTATGTTTCTGGTATTTTAACGCATTACTTCAGCAAAATGCTAGCCTGGTAACTATAGATGTTTAGTCCTGTTGAGGGGAGGTCAAACTCTTTCTCTCTCCCATTGTTGAGGTGGGGAATCGACTCCTCTGAGAGAAGTCTTTGAAGTGTTGTCCTCGGAGACACCGACCTGGTCCTTCAATAATGAAAGGTATATTGTCCTCTAGGGAAGGGTATGTGGTACCATTTTGGCTAAAGAGAAGTTTTTGAAGTGTTGTCTGTTTGGGAGCCAATGGATCCTTCAACAGAAGGTATTGTACCAGTGTACTGGCTTCACGGAGTAGAAGCGCCTTGATTGGTGGAGATACAACCTGCAAGAGCTCAGGGGAGAAGCGTTACTATTGTGGACAATAATAATCGTGAAGAATATGCACGCGGGGATTTGAATGGTTATTGGTTCGAATCTTTGCGTGCATTCTCCATGATTACCATCGTGCACAATACTAATGCTTCTCCCCTGAACACTTGCAGGTTGTATCTCCATCAACCGAGACGCTCTCACTCCATGAACCCACAGGGCTCTCTGCAGAGTTAGGAGACAAAACACCGACACAAGGACAATACCTTCTGTTAAGGGATCTATTGACTCCCAAGCAGATGACACTTCAATGACTTCTTCCAAGAGAGAGTCTGACTTTCCCTCAACAAGTGCAATGATCCATTTTGAACTTCTACTGCCCTTTGCTTTCTCAAATTGTTACTCAGTAGTCTTGTAAGACGTCAAGGAGTTGTACTATTTACTTTATGTTATATATTCCATACTAACATCTCAGTAACTGCAAATATGAAATAGTGCACTACAGGGCATGGACTGAAACCACTAAGCATAAATTTGATGACACATGGCATGAACAACAACCACTTGAATTGGTCTTAGGCAAAGGTATCTATTTGACTGTTTTCTCTTTTGTTGTTTCTTCCTGTTAGTAAAGATGCACATTGAAATTTATGCTTTATTGATTACTGGTGTATAGGCATATAATGAAATATTAAATTTCTATTTACTGTGGTGGCAGAGAAAAAGGAAATGACTGGTTTGGCTATAGGTGTGTCAAGTATGAAATCAGGGGAACGTGCATTGTTACATGTGGGCTGGGAATTAGGTTATGGGAAAGAAGGAAGCTTTTCTTTCCCAAACGTTCCACCAATGGCAGACATATTATATGAGGTTGAGCTTATTGGATTTGACGAAACCAAAGAAGTAAGTTGCTCTTTTGTAGTTTTCATGTATCATTTTTCCTCATACTAACTAAATGCATCTATTAATGAGACACTACTTTAGGGAAAGGCTCGTGCTGACATGACTGTAGAGGAAAGAATTGGTGCAGCGGATAGAAGAAAGATGGACGGGAATTCTTTATTCAAGGAGGATAAGCTAGAGGAGGCCATGCAACAGTATGAAATGGTTATAGACTTGTGTTCCTTTAAATTAGGTTATCCTATCATACCTATTTTTGTTTTCGTTATTTTGGCAAGTTCTAATTGTTATCCTCCCTTTTCTTTTTCCCATGCTAGGCCATAGCGTACATGGGTGATGACTTTATGTTCCAGTTATTTGGGAAGTATCGAGACATGGCTTTAGCTGTCAAGAATCCATGTCATCTGAACATGGCTGCTTGTTTGATAAAGCTCAAGCGCTATGAAGAAGCCATTGGACACTGTTCCATCGTAAGTGTACATTCCATCCGACAGCTTTACTTTTCTATATAACCGGCTTCTTAATGTTTGTTGATCTGTAATTTCAGACGGCAACTGTTAAAACTTGAAAGTACAAACCTTAGTCTGGAATTATCTCCATTTGATTTGATTGAATTTTTTTTTTTTTATGGTTTCTAAAGACAAAAGTGATTAACTTGCTTAGGAGTAGTTTAATTGTTGGAAAGAATCAGTATGAATAAGGCTGCTGATATTTTGTCATTTCGCTTTCGTACTTCCAAGAACCAAACAGTGAGTTTTAGGTCTTTCCATGTCCCAGTCTTGAACTTGTTATGAAGCAGCTTTGTATAATGAATATATACATTTGATTAAAATCCCGTCCTATCTCTTCTTACACATTTGGCCATTGTATGTTGATTAACGTCAACAGATATCATAACTCTCTGTGTGTGGTTCTCAGGTATTATCAGAAGATGAAAATAATGTGAAAGCAATGTTCAGACGTGGAAAGGCCCGAGCCGAACTCGGGCAAACGGATGCTGCGCGGGAAGACTTTCTAAAGGCTCGCAAATATGCACCTGAAGACAAAGCGATTGCAAGGGAGTTACGTATGCTTGCAGAACAAGACAAAGCTATATACCAGAAGCAAAAAGAGATTTATAAAGGAATTTTTGGACCAAGACCTGAACCTAAACCCAAGAGAGGTAATTGGCTAATCCGATTATGGCACTGGCTTGTGTCACTATTCTATTACATGTTTAGGCGTGAAAGAGTGAAAGCTGATTAGTTTAAGCTCCGAAAGATTTTCCCAAAAAAATAATTTAATCAAAGCTTTAAATCATTTTGTGGAAAAGTTGTGGGATACATCACCAAACTTAAATGTGTAATGCTAAACATATTATCATATGTGTAATGGGATATCACTTTTTTATTTCGCACATTACTTGCTAAAAATCCAGTTAATGGAATAATGATTGTCATTTGTATTAAGATTAAAATTTTAAAATTTTAAAATTTAAAAAATATAGGTACTTAAGATGATCTAATTGAAAAACATGGACTAAATCTACAATTATATGATTAGTATAAAACTAATATTTGAATTTATCCAAATGGATTAGCTGCTATTTTTTAGATCAGTATTAAAATTTTTAAATTTGTTTGGAAAGTACATATATTAAAATTGATCAAATTGAAAAGTATATGAACTAAAATTGATCAAATAAAAATATAAGGGTTATGTTTATAATTTTATAATTTTTACAAAGTACAATAATTAATAACAGAATTTAATCGAATTTATATATTCAAATTAAATTTTACAAATAATTTATATTAATTATTTAAAAGCATTTAAAAATTACTACCATGAATTAATTTATTACGTTTATACCAGTTTGAATATTTGATTATATCAAAAAGATAATAACTTTTAGCATCGAGCCATTGCGGTAATAATAACACGTCAATTAAAATTTTTATTATAAATTTTATATTTCGTATAGTTAATGAATTATTATATATCATAATATTAATTACTTAATGAATTTACTGAACCCTCGTAATATTATAAATTTTGTTTGTTGAGAAGTTCTTTTACGGAGTTAATTTTTGTTAGATAATTACGTTTATTTTATTTAAATTAAGAGTTATTTTTTAAAATTTAATGTATTATTTATTTATTTTATTACTCTTCACATGTAATTTTCTTATTAATTTATCTAAGTAATAAATTACATTTCATTAAAAATATTTCACACATGAAATTTTACATCATCCCCGTTAATTTTGTTAACGATACTATCAGAAAATCTGTTAGAAAAATAGATTAAAAAAAATAAAAGTTAATGGCAAAAAAAGACATAAAAATATAATTAGTGTTAAGGTCATTTTGATAAAATATGCGAATGTTAATGGTTAAATTTATAATTAAACTTTTAATAAATAACAAAATTGTACTTTAGTCACCGAGTTTAATTCTTTAAAAATTATAAAATTATAAGAATTAAAAAATATATACATAATCCATTCATAACTTTCATATCCCAATTGTAGGACAAATTTTTCCTTTAAATGAACTATACCCATTTTCCATATTAGGTGCAATATTTATTTTTAATAATCCTAAAAGGAATTATTCATTGTGGTTTCAAATTAGTTTATTCTCTAGGGTTTATTTAAAAGCCCCAAACTCGTACCCATCAAAAGCCCTAAACCTATCTCTTAAGTAAAGAAAAAAACACTGGTTCGGGGGAAAGGGAAAGGCAAAAATGGCTTTCAGAGGGAAGGAGATGATGAAGAAGCTGTTGAAGAAGGTGGGGGAGAAAAACCTAGCGCATGGAGTTAAGGAACAGCTTCAAAAATCCATTCCAGACAGCAAGGTCGTCATGAACCGCGCCAAACGCGGCCTTTACGCTGGCCGTCACATCCAGTTCGGCAACCGTATCAGCGAAGACGGTGGAAACAAGTATCCTCTCTTTATCTTTGCTACTTTCTTAGACTTATTTTGTTCGATTTATTTGTTTATTTTGTCTCCTTTTTTTATGTATTATTTATCGGCCTAAGGAGATCTGTGGAGGTTGAGTCTTTAGCTGCTGTTATTGAAAGGCGGTGATGTCTTCTAGGATTCATGTATTAGAGTTAATATTGTTTTTTAAGAACTCAGTTCCGGGATTTGCTGCAAATTTGGCTTGAAGTTGTTCGATATCGTTTGGGAAACTCTGAATGTGTTAGTTGTGGGATATTAAACTTAGACTATCATCCAATTTAGCATTTTTGGTGATATGGATCTTTATTTTGGAACCCTACAATGCTCTCTATAGGTATTTGATTTTCTGCTATTGTTGGTTCTCTCTACTTTTGAAAAGTTTCGAGGAAAATTCGTTCTCGTTGAGATCACTAGTGATATGTTATATCGAGATGTGATGTATCCTCGTAAGCATGTAATTTGTTCTGGTTCTTGGTTGCGAAATTGGTTGTGTGCACTTCGAACTCTGATATCTGTGTCTGAATTGGTGCAAAAGAGTAAGCGGAATGGTTGCTCTCTGTTTTCGTGTTTGCTTGCACTTGAGAATTTATTCTAAGACAATATTGGCCATGATCAAGAACAGAGAAGATCATTCGAATAGCAAATCCTTAGTAGTTGGATTGAGGCTTTAGTTCGGGAAATGAGATTTTTCTGTACTGCAATAATTGTAATGAGATTCTTATTGCTATGTTGAAGTTATGTGGTCTTTGTATTCATTGGGAAATTTTAACATCGTGCAATGGTTGTGACAGATCGAGGAGGAGTTGGAAGCCTAATGTACAGGAGAAGCGTCTATTTAGTTATATCTTAGATCGCCAGATTCGAGTCAAAGTAACCACTCATGCCCTCCGTTGCATTGACAAGGCAGGCGGGATCGACGAGTACCTGCTGAAAACTCCCTACCACAAGATGGATACAGAAATGGGTCTGTTCTGGAAAGCTAAAATCGAGAAAATGTATGAAGAGCTTGGGCAAATGGAGGTAGTCTTTTTTTCGCCGGAGGATGAAGCAAAGTTTGAGCAAGGATTCAAAGACCTGAAGCTAGCAGAGAGAGCAGCTCGAAGGGATGCTAGAAGACAGATGTATGGATGGTCAGGGAAACTGGAAGAAATTGAGAACAGAAGAAGTCATGATGGAACTGGTAATGCCGGGGAAGATAGTTCCGATGGCGATGTGCTGGTTGCAAATTCTTGAGTATAGAACTGGGTGTGTCCACTTTCTTTTTGGCTACGCTATAAGGGAATATTTGTTTTGGATGAATAATTTGGTAGCTAAGCTTTTTATATTGTGGTGCTTATGGAATTAGTGTTATGATAGACGCATGTCGTCGACTAAACAGTTGAGGTAAAAAAGGTGATATTACTTTACAAATGTATGATTAAACTCTTCACTATTCATTTTTTATTTTTTGATGGTCAATAAATTGGCTGTATTAATTTTTAAATAATATATAATTAATATTTAGAAAAAAGATATCAAGTAAAAAATAATAAATTATTTTAAAAAACTTTTTAAAATGATTGTAATTGTAAACTTTTTGTAAAAAATAGACGTGGAAACTTTTTTTGAGAAAAAAATTAGAGAAAATAATTTACTATATCAAATTTGAATAATACGAAAGAAGAGATTACATCTATTTATTATATTAGGTTAAAACATTTTATACTAATCAATATTAAAATGTCACTTGTAAATTCCCTATTTTGTCACTTGTAAATTCTAACACTTTTTTCTGTCATTTTTAACATCAATTATAATTATTTTATCTGAACTTGTTCCAGACTCTCACTATCTAGATGCTGACGCCCGCTCGAAGGCTTTGGATTAAAGTTCAATCAATGTTCTTGACGAGCTTCGCGGTGGCGACAGCATTGGCTCCTCGCTGGCAGACCTGCTCGGCTTGGTTACAATAACCCTGGGCTCCACCGATCACACTGGAGTTGTTTGGATGTCTAAGGCTTGGGCTGAGCTTGTTTGCCCTTTTTCTTAATGTTCTATTTTTCTGGGCTTTGGATGTACACATTTATGAGTTAATGAAATGATTTGAATTTACTTAATTAATAATTTTAATATTTTTATTATAATTTAAGTCTAAATACATATTTTCTATTTTACAACACTTTTGAAAAGCAAGGCTAAAACCACAAAAGCAACGCTTTGGTAGATTCGATTAAAGAAAGACTACAAATGAATATTATGATTCTGATTTATTGATAGACGAGTTAAAAGAAGGATGGAATTTATCCTTCACAGCCAAAGCTGCAGCTCTGTACCACGCAGCTGCTGCCATCGCTCCAGGATCCGGAACTGTTGCAAGTATAGCTGCTGACACATAGCTTGACCGCCCAGCCTGCATAAACACCAACCCATCACATCCCTAGACATATGGTGTGCAATGCATTAGGACTAACAACAACACTACGTATGTATATGTGTCTGTTTGTGATCAGTCCTGTTTCTTCTAGTAAGTTGCTTCTGTATGGTTTCTAGAGTTTTATTTGCAGCACATAACTTGAAAATGCTTTTGAGATATGGCATGTAGCATCACATCATTTTAATAAAATTTTGCACCCAAGAACAACCAGACAATTGGACCAGCCAATTGCAATCACAATCCTAAATGAAGTCTATAAGGAAAGGAAAAAGTGATAAAACAACCTGGGCCTGCATGTCTTTAGTTGATCCAGCTCCTGCCACTGCTGCTTCAGATGAGAGAACAAAAGAAGTACAAGAATCTTCACCACTAGTTAACCTCTGCTTGCAACACAAAATATTAGTACATAATCTTAAACGTCATTAACGAAAAAGAGCAAAGAAAGGCTGCTGTTCTGTATAACCTCCTTAAGAACTGCTAATGCAGGCATAAGAGCATCCAATAACGTGCGATATCCAGTACTAGCCCCACCATATTTACTGACTGCAGCGATGGCAGCTTCAAGTGCTTCAGCCCCTGATATCAAGAGTTCTTTAGTCAAGGTTTTAGTTCAAAAAATCTTTCAGATGAAGAGCATCATCTCACATTGCTTTGCTGTGACAGTTGAATCTGAGTTTGCTTTCAACTGTGCATATGCTGCCTTGCAAAAGATAGTGTATCTGTTCAAAGTGAAGTTTTTGAGTTTATATTTCTAATGATCTGTCCATATATATCAAGCACAGAGAACAGGCAAGTAAATTACAAGACCCCACTAGTTCCTCCCATAGCTCTTCTCACAGATGATCCAATTTCATTCACTGTTTCTGCGGCATTATTCAAAGGATAGCTGGAACCAGATGAAGATTATTCATCAAGAAATGAATGAAAAGCATGATAATCACTAAGGTGTAAAAACATTCTTTCACATGCAAAGACAGCTATCAACCAATGCATAACACTTCCAAATTGAACTATCGTTCAACAATAATGGCAGCAATTAAAGCAATTACCCAATAAGTCATACCAATTCGGGTGTGAGGACCAGAAACAGGTATGTAATGGCCATAAGTATGGTTAGATTCTTCTAAGTTTTTTCTTCATCCTTGGAGGTTATATCATCAAATCCATGTGTTAGAGGCGAGTGTTAGACACAGGTATTTCAAGAAAAATGAGGAGTCCGAGCAACACAAACTCCAGCAACCTGTTTGACTATAATAGTTTTATACATTGATATTTCTACTAGGAGAGATTTCTCTTATTGAATCATGGGCATCCAAGTTTCTGAAGCATTACAACCAACTATTTTTCCTAGACTCTTGGCATTGCCATGACACTAATACAACTGCATAATAAGTGAAATACAAAATGTTCACAAATATTTCACCATTGTAAGGTCCAAGTAGTTTTACAACCAATAATATGTGAAAGCTGCGTCTCCTAACATTGGAGGAAATCTTAAAAATATATTTAACACCTTACATTTGGCAAGCCTTATAGATCAAAGTTGGTTATGACTCCAAATCCCTACACTCTTCGTATATTTGGAATTTGGTCCCTCTACTTTTTGGATTTAAAAAAGCAAGTCATTGTTAATACTGCTAAATTTTTTTTGTTAAATTTAAGTCCATTGCATCCATTGCATTTAATTTTTTATATGGTTACCGAGTGAGTATTTGTTTATTTCAAAATACCACACTAGTAAATTTCACAAAATAAATTTAATCGTGTTAACAATTGGATCTGAATTATTAAATCCAAAAAGCAGGACTAAATTCTTGAAAATAAAATGAACTAAATTTCAAATGTACAAAGAGTACAGGGACTAGAAAATCATTTTAACCTCAGTTAATATATCCCTTCCACCACGTCTAGAATAATGACTTGTAGAAACCTCCGACACTTCATCAAAAAGTTAAACATGTTCAGCACCTAAAAACCAATCATTATAGTGGGCAGACAACTTCCACAACTACATATATGTCCCAGCATTCTGGTCGAGGATTGTCACAATTATCATGGTTCCCCTATTCAAGAAACAAAAGGGAAAAAACGGAGAAAGGGCATACTATTTTTTCATATCATCAAGGATTGCTGTTGCCCCTTTATACATCTGCAAAAGCAAATTAATCCTGCATATCATGCAATAACTTGTGAACCAAAAGCTAAACAATAAACTAAGACCGTTTGAGTGCACAACTTACTGTTGACCCACAGTCACCGTCACCAACTGTGCTATCCCAATCATTCAAAATATCTCTCATATTGATTATGGCATTTGCAGCTGCCTCAATAGCCACTTCAAGAATATGGCCCTGTTCAGTAAGCTGCAGTGGCCGACTTAATAACTACCAAAAACAGACAAGAAAGGTCAGCGTGAATGAAGGCGTTACAGTCCCAAGTTACAGATTGAGACTTGAGTTTCCGGACGATTTGTAGAAAAATCGTTTGACTCAGTGGGGCTTTCCCCCTTGTTTTTGTTTCTTCCACACAAATAACCTATGATGAGAGTGTGGAACTCATCTAAGGGAATTTCAGACCTTAGACTCGTTAAGAGAGAGTCTTAAACCTCTAAATATTGCAATAAATTCTGACTTTTACATAGGTTTACTAATTTGAAAAAAAACCTATAAGCTAAGTAAATTAAAACAAGGACTCTAAATAAAGAAAGACTTTCAATATCTCTCTAAAATATTTTAATTAAAAAAACATCTCATGAATAAAATCTTCTAATACTGCTCCTAATAAAATAATAAACTGATTTAATAATTAATTGATGTCTAACATCACTCCCCTCCTGGAAAAAGAGCTTGTCCACAAGCTCCAGATTGAATAACTCGTGCACTTTTTTGACCCTTTGTTACATGTAAGGATGTTTCAATTTCCCTACACTCTTTACTTTTTGGTAAAGCACCTAAAAGCCCAATATCCATATTCTGTATGAAAGGGATGCTAATTAACCATAAACCATTAATTGGAAATTTCATCAATAAATGACATGTCCATTCCTAATATACCCTTTTATAAAGCCAATTATTCCTGGACCTACCTCATCACTCTTCATTGAACGAGATGATGGCAATGGAACTGGAATCTTGGCCGGTGGACGATTACCTACAAGAAAACAAGCACTTGGGCAAAATTAACCGCAGTTTGCCTCTGAACTTTAATTTAAAATTTCAACCTAGTAAGGTTAACTGTTGTAACATATGTAGCTTAGCCTTAGACTAGGGTATGAGTATCAAATTCAAGTAAGTGTCCAGCAAAGGAATATTTAACTTTTTCTAGGAATTTCTTTGTATTTGAAGGGTTATACCGCTAGACCCATAATCAAATGTATTAAACATAGATGCAAATACAGGTATTTCAAGAAAAGTGAAAAAGGTCAAGATTACATTTTTAACAATGAAATCTAGATCATGTTATAGATGGTGTTCATTAAACCAAATTTCTTCAAGCATCTTATAGACAAGTCAAAAATAAAAATGGAAACATAAACACAAAGTATCAAAATTCTAACACATTCACAAACCAGCAGAACCAACAGGCCAATGTGGAGCCTTAGTGGAAGCATCCAGGTGTTGCAACAGAGTTTGATCTACCTTCATTATAGAGATTGAAAATCCTGAAAGAAACATTGTACTAACAATGAAATATTTCTAATAAATAATGAAGTTTTTTTATTAGCAACAAACCTTTCATATCGAGAGAGGTCATAAATGATCCTGTATACACTCTTTCAACAAGTAGTCCAAATTCTAGCTGCAATTTAGGGACAGTCTTTCCAGCTGCAATCATTAGTTCCATCACAGGAGTGGCACCTAATCTGCATGTCATAAGATCTTTAAAATAATGAGAATAAAAACAAGAACAATATAAAAGTATTGAAGATACTTTGGACAAAAACCACAACATAAATGCAAATGGATCAATACATGAGCCAAACCAAGCTCAATTAGGAAGATAATTTAAGCATTCATCAAGAAAAAGCTTTTATTGAGCTTAAAATGGTGAATGAGCCTATTGATAAAAGTATTTTTATGGCTAATATATCAAATAAGCCCTTGAACTTTCTTACTTATTTAAATAGGCCCTAATACTTTTGTTACATCCAAATAAGCCTTTAAACTTTAATTGGTACTTAAATAAGAACTTAAATTTTGTCACTTCATTTAACTAAGCTCTTATAGTTTTACTACATCCAAATAAACTTCTCATTTTATTTAAATAAGTTCTTATTCTTTTATTACATCCAAATAAGCCGTTAAACTTTAACTAATACCCAAATGAACCTTTAATCATTAACATACACCTAACTAAGCCATTATTATGCAAAATTATGCTATTGTAAATTATATTATATTTTTAAAATTTTTTAATACTTAATATTATGTACAACTAAATTTAATGCTTCTTTCTCATATTTTCATTTACTATACCTTTAATTTTGATCTTCATCTTATGCGAAACTCTAATTTTTTAATTGAAATTTAAATAATTAAGAAATAACTAAAATCGTTTCGAATATATAAATCTATTGAAAATATTGGAAAAAAAATTACGAAAAGAAACATGTAAGCGTAATTAATTAAAAACTAAATGAAAGATTAAGTAATATTAAATAAATGGTTGAAAATGATGCACTGCCAGTGTATCAAGTACTCACTTTTAAAAAAAAGTAAAGTTAAAAGAAAAAGTGAAATGTAAAAAAAAAAACCCTATGTACATTAGTCTTTGGGTCTTTATTAACTTGGGTTTGAAGGCCCAAAATTATTTTTCATTGAATGTATAATCCATTTAATATTTTAATTTATATATTATTTTTCAAAATTGTTTACAATCAATAATGGTTAAAAAGAAAATAGCCTAATAAAAAATATATAAAATGAGCCCCCGCACCCAAATCCTTTTATGTTGTATCTCCAAATCTTGAGTTTAACTGAATTGACAAGTTAGACACCTAGGCACATACCCATAAATGAGTCCAAGCAACATAGGTTTAAGGTCATTCTCAGCCCTCAATCCACGTCCTTTTCCCTTACCTCTTCTTTTGATAGCGACAACTAGTCCCATAATCTTGTATCCATATAAATACCAATGATAATGCAAGTCTAAACAACATAGAGCATGAACAAACTAACCACAAAACCATGAATTGCAACCATACTTCCTAGAACCACAATAGATTCAAATTCCAAAGCCCCAAAACCATACTAACCACAAAACATCCCCTAGAACCCCAAGAAGGAAGTAGGCAAAATTTTTTCAGCAAAAAAAGAAAATTAATATTCATACTTACCCATTAATCATGAGCACCACTCTATTGCCTCGAGTAATTGGAATATAATTACTTTCCTGAAAATATTATATAATTAAAATTAATGGCAAACTAGAAAGCCTTCAGCATCACTAATAATTGGACTTAACTAAAGCAAACTAGAAAGGGGAAGGCTCAAATAGAAAAATATCAATTGAATCCAAAGTGCAACTTAACTAGTTTCTGGTGAAATTATATGCATTTTTTTGGTACCTTCAAAGTAGAATAATAAAAAGAAGACAACCAAAACAAGATATAATAGTGCCCTACTTTACCAAAGAAAACAACTCAAGGCATTTTCTTCACAAAAGCAATAGTAGACATCATAATAGTTAGTGGTATGAAATGCCTATAGCATAAAGTTTTCCTTAGAGGTAATGAAAGAAGGCAGAGTGTTGAAAAAGATAAGCTGGTGCTCCACTACAGGGACATACCAATATTTGCTTAAGAACATGAGTAACCACCACATCCACAGGCTGAAGGTCTGCCACAGCAGCACCAGGTTCCCCATGCTAGGAGAATAACACTAGTTAGGTAAACATGAAAAGTAATGAAAGCAAAGTGCCAGATAACACTCAAAGGCTAAGCATGTAGTACTTTCGTCTAAAAGTGAGCAACTCAACACAATAAAAAGAAAAAGAAAACCAACTTCTCTCGGTTCTGTAGAAATAATTATAAAGTAACTCACAATGCCTAGACCAAGTTCCATCTTCCCTGGACCCAAGCGATCAGATGTGACCTGACCAGGCAATGTGCAAACTGATAACGCAACACCCATAGTTCCAACCACCTCAGATGCACGTCTTGCCTCTGAAGCAACATCAGCAAGAGAAAGGCCAGCAGCAGCCACAGCTCCAGCAACCTGCATCTCGAAAATTGAAGGGTACACAAACAATGGAAAATCTTGTTAAAAATTAGAGAGAGAGAGATAGAGAGAGAACCTTATTTACAAGGATTGTTCCTGCCAAACCTCTTCGTCCAGCAATGCCTTGAGATTTAGGTAATGCACAATCATCTCCAACAATTACAGTCTGCAAAAAAAAAGGATTTTTATCCACATTTTGATTTTATTCTCCCTTACAATGATTCGGGCAGTCAAAGAAATAAAATGTTACTTTTAAAAAGATCATGTTTAGCAGGGAAACATACTTCTATTTTATAGCCTTCAGATCTTGCTTGCTCAGCTGCTAAACCGAAATTCAAGCGGTCACCAGTATAATTCTGTCAACATCCAGGTTATACCATGAATTAGAACAAGAAATAAAACCCTCAAAACATGCTCCTTGCTTCAAACCTGGAGATGCTTCTAACCTTTAGCTTAACAAGTCTAACAATGTATTTTCATAAGGGTCGGGGAGAACTAAAGAGAGGTATCTTCTAATAATAATAATAATAATAATAATAATATTAGAGCACACATCTTGAAAGCACCGCATACCCCAATAAAAACAAACCTATAACCTGATTCAGGATAGAGAAATACCGTGACTACTAGAAGACACCCCATGGGACCAGTCACAGCTCGAATGCCCTGATGAAATAATTATTCACAAAAGGGAAAATGTTAACATAATTTTAGCAGGAAGATAGATATCCTCTTAAACCATAAAAAAGGGAAGCATACAGCTAAAATTGAATCAACTGTGGGAGAAGCAAAAACATCTCCACAAATTGAAGCTGTTAGCAACCCTTCTCCCACGTATCCAGCTTGTGCAGGTTCATGCCCACTGCCTCCTCCTGCATCACAAATTTTATCAAAAAAAACTCCTGCCTACTGTTCTCAGTATTTTATTTTTCAAAAAGGGTTCCTAAGAGAGACAAATATCACATGGCATGATAACCATTTCCTGCAGACAGAGATTTAATAGACTTTTTTTTTCCCCTTTCTTCTTTCATATATTTTCTTTTTAAACACAGTGTAAGAAGAGTAATGTAACATGTGCAATCAGGAACATTGACGGATATAAATTAGCCCATACAGTTAAAATATAAGTGGCTACATTGACGAAATTAAACTCTCAATGCAAAAGATCAGAGAACTATTCGGACAGAATCATGTGTGATCCAAATTTTATAGCCAACCATGCATGCCAACTAATCCATAGTGAATTCTGGACAATTAGAATAGTACTACAATATTTTTTCTAGATGAGATAGGACTCTTTTTGGCATACATTCAAGGAATATTATTGGACCACATAGTTGCCTAACAAAGATGATGTTGAACAAAGTTACTGTAGCTTTAAAACTTGTTTGAAAATCATCATAGCTTATGAAGATACTAAAAGCGACAAAGTATATAGTATTTAAATTGCATTTTCCATATCACGTAAAAAGGATAAAAGTACTATGGAGGCCATTGTACTAAGAGTCAGATTGCATTTTGCCTCTTCTACTTAAAAAAGGGCAAATTATTCCCTATATATTAAATCAAAGAGTACATTAGTCCTTTCTGTTAAAAAATTTATCCA
This sequence comes from Gossypium hirsutum, assembly GCF_007990345.1. Taxonomy (NCBI): domain Eukaryota; kingdom Viridiplantae; phylum Streptophyta; class Magnoliopsida; order Malvales; family Malvaceae; genus Gossypium; species Gossypium hirsutum. The sequence continues at coordinate 8,373,645 of NC_053430.1, read as the reverse complement.
TTTGTACTGTTAAAAACTAGCGTGACTACGTGTACCTTATGTTGATATATAGAGACCAATTTTTAACAGCAAAAATGAATGAAATTTTTAACAGAATATCAGTTTGCTCTTTGATCTAATATACAATGTCTAATTTGCTCATTTTTTAGGTAGAGGGGGAAAATACAATCTGACTCCTAGTACAGGAGTCTCCATGGTACTTTTACCCAAAAAAAAGATATTAAGTGTTAGGGGCTTTTTAGGGTCCAAACCTGATATCACAGCGACCTTGTCATATGTTGCACCTGAAACTTCAGCACGTAATACAACCTTCACCTGCAAACGGAGAAGTTATAATGTTGGATAATTGTAATTGCAGAAATGAACAAGAGCAAAAAGGAAACCAAATAACCTCGGGGAAGCCATCCAAGTATTGCAATCCTTGATAGGTTTCAACAAGACCCTCAATAAATTCAGTAACCACATCTGCCACCACCAAAACAAAAGAACGTCAAAACAATTCATAAACCAGACTATTAAAATGTTAAAATTCTTTTTAAAAATAAGTAACCCAATTTTTTTTTCCATTGTTCATATATTATAGATTGGTAGAAGGACGATAGTAAAGTAATGCAATCGAGAAACAAAAGAAGTTAAATGAGAAAAGAAATAGTAACCATTTTGCCTAAAAGCCTTCCTTTTTTGGTTCTATTTTAGCAAAATCCTTGCTTCCTCCTTAGTTTGATTTGCTGAGAAATAAATAGAAGGAATAAATCAAACCATTGGGGTTGTTGATGAGTTTCTTCCCTTGGAAAGCCATAATCGTTTCTGCTTTGCTGTATGCTTCTGCAAAAATTCGCAATTCAGAAATGAGAGTGGGGATAAAAGGTTTTGATTTTGTTAGGTGTTCGAACTATGGAATTTTTTTGTCTTTGCTTTAGCTAAGACTTCAAGACTGGGGAGTTGTTACTTGTCCGGACGTCCAATTTACTTGTTTTTTTTTTTTAATTATTGTTTTTAATGGAAAATTAGTGGCCAATATATTTGTTTATGCTAATTTTCACTAACCTAATTTAAATTTTGGATTTAAATTTATTTATTAAATGCTAATTTAATCACACTTTTAATCATTCCTTGAAAAATTTACAATTTAATTCGTATATATTTGAATTTATTCCAATTTAGCTCCAAAGTGTTTTTTATCACACTAATATATAATCTAATAGGTTTCCATAAAAAATAATCAATAATATTTCATTTTCTCATTTTTATTTAAATTTACACTTTAGTCCTTAAACTTTTTAATTTTTATAATTTAGTCTTTCTATCTCTGTAACACCCCAATACCCGGCCTAGAAGTTTAGACTGAATTTCGGAGGTTACATTAATCACCGAAGCGATCATGGGAAAATTTTAGTTTAACAAACCGAAAACATTACAATATTTAAGTTTTGTAAAAACTCTCAGATATAAAATTTCAGTATTACAAAGAAACTCAGTCCCAATAATGCTTACTTGTATTTAATACAAAAGTTCATACCACAGTTTTTAAAACAGTACTTAAACTAATTATTTAAAACGCGTAACTCCGAGACCTCCGGCGTGCCGAGTCTAGCAACAGAAATCGGGAACGTAGTTGAAAGGGGAAACACTAAGGTGGTGAGCTACACGAGTTCAGTGTGAGTTCGAGACATGACCAATAACAGAATTACAGACCGGAATTCTAGATAATAGTATAACAGTGAAACGTACTTAAGCAAAGCACTTATCATCACACACAGTGTTACCAAATGTCATTACACACAAGAACAATCACAAATGATAAGTCAAACAGATAGAATGCAGACAAACAAACTTACACCCAATTGCTTAAACAAATGCTTATGAATGCAGCCAAGTAGTGAAAACTTACCCGTTCAGACAAAACACCTCTCTGTCCCCCGATCACACCCTAATAGAGTTGTTTAAGCTCATCTAACCAAACACACTACATAGGACCTCGAAAGCCCCATCCAACCTTACACACCATGTATTTGGACTAAGCCACTCAGATAATAATATGCAGCAAAGCTGACGTATCTACAGTACAGTGCATTACGGTAAACCACTGTATAGACATGTTGCAGTTTAAACTACCAGATCAGATAATAGTACACAACAAAGCTGACATACATGCGGTACAGTACGGTAAACCGCTGTACCGATAAGTTACAGTTAAACTACCAGATCAGATCAGAATCAACCTTCCTTCTCTTCACAACCAAACCCTAAATGATTTCATGCAAAAGTATGTATGCAGACAGGCGTATAGAATCAAAATACAAAATTTCCAGATAGTTATTTGGACACAAAAACTCATATCTAGACACCGATCATAGAATTCTTGTGCAGTTACAGAATGCACATCACATATAGACTCCTACACACCAATCAAATAGATTTAGAAATGCATACACACACTATCCCAGATTCAGAATCAATTTCATAATAACATCGAATAACCCTCAACGAGTTACTTACATAAAGCTGTAACAAAAAAAACACACAAGTCAAAGCCGAAACAAAGTCCTGACCACCATTACTGAGACTTAGCTAAGAGTTGGAACCTACAGAACCCAATGAAGCCTGAAACTGACACAGATAAAAAATCAGCGAGAAAGGGCCACATTGCCGTGTGGAAATGCTTAGGCTGTGTGGGGAGGTCAGCACGCCCATATGATGGGCACATGCCTGTGTGGAAGGAGGCACATGCCTGTGTGACCTAAGGACATGGCCGTGTGATCCGACCATGTAACTCTCTGTCCATTTGTGCTAAAATAGAGTACATAGCAGACACAACCGTGCGAGGGTCTCACATGCTCGTGTGCTCACCAGACACGACTGTGTGTCCAAAATATTTGCCCGTGTAAGATCTTTAAATCCCCAAATTAGCCAGACGGCCATGTGGCACCAAATCACTAAATCCCCAATTCCTAAACATACATGCCCGTGTGCCCAGGTAACACAGCTGTGTGAAAATCGACTATTTTTCCCAAATCAGCCAGACGGCTATGTGGAAGGCTATGTGGCACCCAAAGTAGCCCGAAAACCTTAAATCTTAATTTCATACGATCGTGTCAACCACCCGTGTGGGGGTACACACTCGTGTGGCCACTCGTGTGGTCACAAAACCACACCGAAATTGACTGAAAGTCTCGTTTTCCGATCACTAAAATGACCCATAATCAAAGTATTTCAAAAAACACCATAATAAATCGAATTCATGCTATTTAAAGCCAATACAAACCTCAATTGCTCAACTACCAAATCACACAAAAAGGGTTGCTGAATTTCAAAGCAATACGATACCAAGTTATACTGTTTAGAACACATTCATTATGTCAAATTACTCAGAATCAATTTAGTATTTCAATAACAAAAAGGAAAGTTTAGAACCCATATTTTAATTCGCGATCAAAATGCCCAAAATGACTGACGCCGCAAACCCGCCAATTCCGATTCGCACCTGATGACTGAGCAAATAATTCCTCTAATAAAAATGTTTGGAGACTTCAAATGAAGAAACAGAGAAATATGGGAACGTGTAAAACAATTTGGGGTTCTAAAGCAAAATTGTTTCCTTAGAATGCACACAAAAGAACTTGAACCAAGAACCAAGAACCCAGAGACAAACTAATACACAGCCAACCACCAAACCAGCAAGCCTATTCTAAAACGAAAATGCGAAAACACACATAATTAGCCGAGCTACGCGCAGACCCTAATCACAAATCTCAAAAATTTTAACCCCAAAATCCGAGGCATTACAGTCTCGTTTTCCATTCTAGAATTATTTTCATAAAATTCCATCTTAAAGATACACTTATTTTCATAAGAATAATTTACTTGGCCCATTTTCCAAATTTTCTCAAAATTTTACATATTCGACATCAGTGTAGCGTTACGTGTCAAAATGAAAATTTTTGGGTGTTACATGTTGGGTGTTGGTGCAAAATTTTCTCAATGTTGAGAGAGGTTTCAAAGGTCTAAATCGATAATAAGTCAATATTTTGCAATTGTACTTGAGGAAGTTTCAAAGTTGGCTATGGATATAATTGCACTAGATGATCCCACTTTTAGTTTAATAGCTGAACAAATATACAATGATTACACATACATGCCACATTTTAAGGTTACATTTCAGTGTACAATATTATGTTTTAATATATTTTTTATTAAATCTGCATGTAAGATTATTTATTTGGGATTTCATAGTTGTAATTGATGGTACACATATTGTAGCGAATTCTTTCATCAAATGAACAAATTTCTTACATCGAAAAAAAAAAGTGTCTCAACTCAGAATGTTATTGTTGTATATGATTTTAATATACGTTTCACATTTATAGTGGTTGGATGAAAAAGATCAACGCATGCCACTAGAATATTCCTTGATGCAAATCGAGATCCAAGACTAAAATTTTCACATCCACCAATTGATAATTTATTTATTTATAAAAAAAATATAAATTCTTTAATTGGTTGATTGTTATCTTATGACATATATGAAAAATATTATGTTGTTGATTTTGGATATCCACAATTGAAAGGTTTTCTTAGACCATATAAAGGAGAACAATATTATTTACCTGAGTTTCGTAGAGATAAGCCTATATATGATAAAGAAAAAGTATTCAATCATGCATATTCATCATCACGTAGTGTGATTGAGCAAACTTTTGGTATACTTAAAAAATGGACATTTTAAGGAATATGTCAAGTTATAGTTTTAGAAAACAAAGGTTGGTTGTTGCTACAACAATGGTGGTACACAATTTCATTTGGAAACATGGAGGTTTATATGATGTGGATTTTATGGAATATGAAACTAATGAGATGAAGAAAGTGATGATGAGAGTGAATTCAACAATTCATATGGTTGCGAAATTGAAGCTACAAGGGATGCCATTACTTATAGTTTAACGAGTCCACTTGAATATGGATATATTACGATGTATTATTTTTATAATATTTAAATTAAATAGATGTATGAAATTAATAGTAATTTTTATTTTGAAGTAAAAGTAATAATATTACTAATTTCTAATATATTATTTATATTCTTAAATTAAATTACTTAAATATCATTTAAATTTATAAATTTAAAAGTAATTATATAACTTTTGAAAATTTTAAATTGCATAGATAGATGGAATTAATATTAATTATTATATGAATTTTTTTTTACTTTCTAATGTCATGTTTAAAATGAATATTTCAACTTTCAATTACAATTTTTGATAATAATACCAAATATCTAAAATTAATAAATCACGTTTTTTTCACAACAATTTTCCCAACAACAGTTTTTCAGAAACACTTTTAAACCTCAACCGTAATACCAAAATGGCCCAAAGCCTAACAATAAAATGTATGCAATAAATAAATTAGTTGAGTTTTGATACAATAATATTTGTAAAAAAAATAAAAAAATTAATTTGTATATTCTGCTATGCACAAGCTGAAAAAGTCTCTGGAATTTCGTTATTGTACAAAACTTGAAAAATTTTAATTTATTAATTATATTTATTTAAGTAATGGATCATTTTCTTGTTTCAATCTTCATTTGTTGCTACCACTACTACTAACTTTGTTTCATCACCGATCCTCGCTTATGGTATTTGGTTTACAATTACAAGTTGGGATGGATTCTTGCAGACATTTGCATAATAATATCATCATTGATGTGAATCTAATTTTGATAGGGACACTTGCAAACATTTGGGGTGAAAAGGCAGTAATAAATACTCTTTGTTTTTCAAGATCTCAGTTAAGGCAATCATAAATAAGGATGGAAGGGTTGAGTAAGATGATATATGCATGAAATAGTGTCCCACAGTTTGAACCAGCGTTTCAATTGAATCTAAAATCAGTGATTTTTCTACTGTCGAAGCTGCTATTGACACCATGGTATCTGACAGTGAGCAGAGCAGATGGTTTACAATCTTATGGTGTATATGGCATTTCCCAAATTTTCAGGTATGGCAAAATAAAACTCTTCCAGCGAGTAGTGTTGGGCATTTTGTTGATGATTTTCTGCTTCTGTGGGACACTGCCAGGGCCATTTTCCAACGAGTCCAATTAGGTTGTTGAGTGATGGAGGAGGTGCGGATTGCTGAACTAAACCAACGCCAGGCCGCTTGAAATGTAATGTCAGCGCTACATGTACGGTGGAGGACGGGTGACTACTTTTGGTGTGGTCCTTTGCGATGTCGATGGGGGGTTTGTAGCTGATTTGACAAAATTTTTTCCGATATTGTATAATCCACTTACTGCTGAAACGTTGTCCATATGAGAAACTCTCTCTTGGATTAAGTCAAAAAGGTGGGATAATATCTAAGTTGAGTCAGATTGCAAAGTTACTATTACTTCACTAAATGGTCAATCATAAGGAATATCTAAATATTGTTTAGTTTTGTGTAATTGTTTATAACCGAAAGCTTTTTTATTGGAAATGTCGAATTGTTAATAAGGCAGCTCACTATTTAATTAGGGTGACTTTATCCTACGTAAATCGTATATATATTTGTTTTCTCTTTGTCTTTCTGATATTTTAAATTTCAAAACATATAAATAATTTTATAGTTGAAAGACATATTTAAGATTAGATGTATGGAGCAAGCCTATTGGCTTAGAATTAGTACGATTCCCTTTTAATTTAATTTTTTTTTACTTCGTTTATAATTTTAATGATAAACTGTATACGATTAAACAAAAATTCAGATTGTAAATGATACAATCACAAATGGAAAAATGAATTGAAATTCCAAAATTTGGTTAAAAAAACATGAGCTTAAACTCATTCAAACTTAATTTGATGAAAAAGTTAAAACTTTGACCATAGAAAAATATTGGAACTCAAAATGTCTTAAATTTCAAAATATGCAAAACTAGAAAAAAAATTTTCTAAACATGAAAAACCACGAATTCGAGACTAATCCCACAAGAAATAAAAATTAAATGGTAATTAAAGGGCTTTTATAAAAAAACTATATCTAATCTTTATATAAATTAATTGACACTTAAAATTAATATTATATATGATGAAAAATAATTTTATCAAATAAATAAATAATATTATATTAAGGTTATATAAAAAATCAGTATATAATTTTTTTTGAAACTATCATGATATAATTTTAGATATCAATATGATTAATTTATAATATATCATAATTTTATAATAAATTATTTAAAACAATTGGTTTTATATAACAAATTACTGTTATATCCTATTAGTGTTAATAATAGACATAATTAAAAATTTCATATTACAACAAAAGTTTATTTAAAATTTAAAAATTTAAAAATCTAAATAATTAAGTTGTACTAAAGTAAGTGAAAAAAGTTTATTTAACAAATTTATAAAAAAATATAAAAAAATCAAGTGTAAAATTGAAATGATTAAATTATATAATTTTAATTACATCTAATGTGATAGAAGAATCTCTTCAATTCCTCTCAATTTCAAAACTAAGTAAATTGGCTTCTTTAAAAGAAGAGAGTAATTTAATCTCTGTCAATTTCAAAAATGAGTAATTAAAGGTAATTAATCATGACATTAATATCGTTCTTTTTGATTAATATAATAATAAAATTAATGTTTGCATATTTTTGTCATTTTAGCTTTAATTCAAAAACGTTCAACAAATTCAACCTCAACATTTACTCAAATATTATGAGATAAATTTATTAAATTACTCTAATTTTGAAGGCTAAGTTTGTTATTATACCAACCAGAATAATATACAATTAATGAAAAGCATTAATATTGTGACTAATTGTACTTAGTTACTCATTTTCGAATTTGATTAGGATTAAAATACTCTAATTCTTTTGAAAGGTAAAAAACTAAAGGGATAAATATCAAAACTATACATGAATTTTAATCCAATGTGCAAAGTCATATATGAACTTTGATTTTGTGTGGTTTTATACATGAAATTTTGATTTGATTTAATTTTTATAAAACACTAATAACATTATCGAATTAGTACAATTTTATGTTAATATATTGCATACACAAACAATTAAATTAATCTGATATAAAAATAAATATATGTATTCAATTCTTTAAATGTGCACAATTGAATTAAAATCAAAATTTCATACATATAAGAAAAACAACTCAAGTTTCATGTGTATAATTACACCAAATTAAAGTTTATGTATTAAATTACACATTAAACTAAAATTTATGTATAAATTTGACGTTTATCCCAAAACTAAAATAATTAAAACCTAAACTCTAACGAAGACCAAGACCTAGACAAAAAAAGTTGAACAAATAAACAAATACAAAAGAAAAGGGTCAGAATCGATTGGCTAAACTTGTACCTTTAATGTCATCTACACCACGTTGACTATTCCGCCGGCGAGCGCGAACTACTCCCACTCGTTTTTTGTTTCGGGTAAATTACAACCAAACTCACTAAACTATTAATAAATTTATATTTTGGTTATTTAACTTTAAAAAGTTATAATATGATCATTAAACTATTCAAAAGTTTTCACTTAAGTCACTGAACTATTCAAATTTTTTTATTTAAGTTATTTTTTCTTTAAATTTCAACTAACAAGCTTCAAGCAATGATCTAATTATTGGTATTGTGGATCGATGCCCATCAATGGGTAGAAAAACATATCTCTGATCCAAGTTGATCTGATTATCAGCGTTAGAGATTGAAGAATAAATCTTTTGGATTTTGATTTACAAATTTGTAACGTTCAGAGTTGTTTCATGAAAAATAAATTAAATTATAGAAGAGAAGTAGGAGACTTTTCGATTGGAGTAGGCAGTACGAACTGAGAATGTCATATAGCAATGATTTTAACACCTTAGTGACTTAAATGAAAACTTTTAAATAATTCAGTGACTATTTTATAATGATCAAAATGTAAACTTACTAAAAGTTAAGGTGTAATTTACCCTTTTCTTTTTTATTAAAAAAGTTAAAATACATTGTTTACTTAGTATTTTTTAAAAATAAAATTTTAGTCCAATCATTATAGTGATAAATAGTTAATATATTTATTTCTTATTAATCATATGATAATCTAATCAAAATTTCGAGTTAACAAATTTTGACAAACAAAATACTTATAATTTTAGTGGCTAGATTGAGATTTTTAAATAAAAAAATATACAAACAAATGTACAGGGACTAATAGCATGTTTTAACCACTTGTTATCTCTCATTTCAATCTTCTGCTGTATAACTTTTAAGATGCATTCCTTTTAGATGGATGTGAATGAATGTAAATATGTTATCAGCTTTTTCAAATATAATAATAATAGTCTAGAATTGATTTGAGTTGAGTTGTGTTGTTGAAGTCGTGCCGTGCGGGGTTGGCTGACTATAAATTGGGGAAAGAGGAGTTTCAGTTTCCAAAATTCAAACACCAATTTATTGAAACAGTTTTATTGAGAATTGAGAGAGCATCAAAGCAAAGCAAAGCAAAGCAATGTCGACTTTGAGCGTTCCGCCTGTTCTTACCTCTCCTAGAGACGATGCTATTCAGCTTTACCGTGCTTTTAAGGGTACTTGTTTTTTCCCTTTCGTTCTTTCGCCTTTACTATTTGCACTGTCTATTGTTGAGTGGTGGTCAATTTAATCATCCATTCTGAACCCTAACTTTGAGTCAATTTCATTTTGAACTCAAATGGGATTGAAGCTTTGTTATACCAAGTTCAATTTTCTCTTGCGGATCAAATATTTCCTATGGATCACTATGGCCTTAGGACTGTTTTGGAGAAATGTTTGCTATGTGGTTCTTGCTATGGTCAACAAAGTCAACTGTTTGACTTTTTTTAGGCCTCTTTCTTTGTCTTTATATACATATATATATTTGTAAATTTAACATGTTAATTTGTGGTTGGGATGAGGAGTAAATGTTATTTTAAGATGAAAAAGCGAATGATCTTCTTTTTTGAAGAATAAAAAACTAAGTATTTAACGTTTTGGAGGTGATTGTGGAAACAAATCGTGTTATATTTTATATATTTTCATGTTTTTAACAGAATCTTAATTTTCTTTTCTTCTTTTTTTGCTTATGGTATATAGAAAAATCATTGAACAAGAGCAAGAAGAAAATCAGTAACACATGCAGTCTTAGCATCTTTAAGAATCAATTGATAAACATTTATATATAAAAGTTAATAAAAATGAGTCAACATTTAAGTTAATAAAAAAGCGGAATTTTATTTTAATAAGGGCTTTAATGTTATTAGTAATATAAAAAATTAATATTTTCTTATTGAATAATCTATGTAGAAACCTCGTGGAGTAGTTCTTTCTACTTCAAACAAAAATTTATACTTTCATTTCTAATGCTCTTGTACTCTCTCAAAGTTCTCAAATAAGCTTTTAATTGAACTGTTAAAAGTATTATTTTGTTGATCTATATCCTTACTTTGCTTGAAAACCACTACAATTCCTTATCAAAATCTTGGTAATCATTTTTCTTTGCCAAATTGGATTTGGCAAGACAAAATAGGAAACTCATGATGCGTTTGTTTTTATATGGCATTTAGCACAGGCTCACGTAGCATACCGTATTAGCAGTATATTGATGCGGCAGATTTAAAATAAAAACTTTAGGCAACATTTATTTGTGGTTATTTTTAAATCATTTGATTACTTTGATAGCATATCATTCCATCAAAGCATTCAATTCTACTTATATCTATTTGGAAAATGTTGCATTTCACATGCTCTTCATTTCTGGAATCAAACATTCTATCTTTTAGTGTTAAACACCAGAATTAGTGTTTTCATCACATGGAAGTTCTGATAGTGCTCTGCAAAGTTTCTTGCACTGGCAACTTTTCATTATTCTGTTACTGTTCCTTCGTAGACCCATGAATTTCAGCTTTAGAGATCATTGCATCTAGTTGACTTCGTACTCTAACAAATTTGTATTACACTTGTACAGGTTTCTTTATCTTTAAAGTAGTTGCTTCACTTTTCACTTCTGAGTTAATGAAAAAGGTTATAAATATACTAATTTTCAGCATAAAGCTGTATGATCTAGTAAATCCATTTAGAAGGTTAAAATCATTTGGTATATCTTAATTTAAGAGCTCTTTCATCTTTTATGGACGTGTCTTCATGCAGAAAATTTTATTATGATAATGCTTTAAGTTTCTTAACTGATGCTACCAATGGATATAGTTTTTATTGGAGAACTTCCAAGTTGTGGCATTACTTTTCTACTCATTTTCTTTGTGGAAAGCATCGGCTGTGCCTATAGGGTCATGATTTTATATTAATTTGAAATATGCCAAAAATAACTGATTCCAAGAATAACAGGTTAAAAGAAGATTTCTTCTAATTTTTTTTCCTCTTATTTTTCCTCTAGGGCTGGGATGTGATACTGCAGCGGTGGTCAATATTCTTTCCCATCGTGATGTGACACAGCGTTCTTTCATCCAACATGAGTATAAAACAATGTATTCTGAAGACCTACTCAAACGACTGAAGTCGGAGCTTCGTGGAAAACTAGAGGTATCAGTCTTTTTACTATTACTCTAATATTTTGGTTTTACAGTGTTTTGTTTATTCAGTTATGTGTCTTTCTATATATTAATCTGCGGTGTGCATGTACGCATGTTGAATTTGTTGATAAGTTAAATTAAAAAGGGGTTGAAAAGTCAAAAATGGTGGGAGGTGCAATTGGCACCGAAAGAAAAAAAATAGTTGGCAAGTTGTTTAAAGTTGAAAGGGATAATTGCAATTTTGGTCCCTAATTTTTTAGGCCATTTGCAAGTTAGTCCCTGAACTTCAACTATAAATAGGCCTAACCATTTCTCATTTCAACCATCCCAACCAATCTTTCTCTCTTAGTTTTCTCTCTTCTCCCATTTGAGAATTCTTAAGGAATTCTATTTGTTTGTAATATTTTGGAGATAGTAAAGTTATCATCTGGTGTTAGTGCCCGAGGACGTAGGTATAATTTACCGAACCTCGTTAAATCTCTTGTGTTCTTTCTTGTCCTATTTTTCTTTCAATATTTGAGGGTATAATAGTAGTATTTAATTGTGCTATTAAATTACTATAGAAGGGATATTCTGTCTAAGGAAAGACTTGGTATTTAAGAGATCCATGTGATCCACCTCTCTTCCCTGGGAATTGAACTTTGTGTGATTTTTTAGTACAATAATTTACACGCTTCCGACCCTATTGGAACAACAAGTGGTATCAGAGCCGAAGGTTAATCGTAGTATGCTCTGTGGTTGCAGTTTAAACTGATCTTCCACATCAGAAAAGATTTCCTTAGGTATATATTGAAAGATTATGGAGAAAACGGTCGGTGTAGGAGCTTCAACATCGTCCATGTGGACAAGACCGACAATTGCAAATGCAAGATTGGCCGTGGAGATCTTTGATGGCACGGGCCATTTTGGTATGTGGCAAAGTGAAGTTCTAGATGCCCTTTTTCAGCAGGGTCTAGACATTGCCATTGATGAAGAGAAACCAGATGATGTACAGGAGAAAGATTGGAAGGCAATCAATCGGTTGGCATGTGGCACAATTCGATCATGCCTTTCTCGAGAGCAGAGGTATGCTTTTTCAAAGGAGACTTCTGCAAATAAGTTGTGGGTGGCACTTGAAGAAAAATTTTTGAAGAAAAACAGTCAAAATAAGCTCCACTTGAAGAAAAGACTGTTTCGCTTCACATATGTCCCAAGTACCACAATGAATGATCACATCACCAAATTTAATCAGTTAGTCACTGATTTGCTGAATATGGATGAGACATTTAAAGATGAAGATTTGGCTTTGATGCTGTTGGGGTCACTTCCTGAGGAGTTTGAGTTCCTAGAAACTACTCTACTTCATGGCAGGAGTGATATATCTCTGAGCGAAGTCTGTGCGGCCTTATACAGTTATGAACAGAGAAAGAAGGACAAACAGAAAAACTCAATCAGAGATACAGAAGCTTTAGTAGTCCGAGGTCGTTCATACACTCGGAAGAAAACTCAAAAGGGGAGATCAAAGTCAAAGTCCAGACTCGGGAAAGATGAATGTGCTTTTTGTCATGAGAAAGGCCACTGGAAGAAAAATTGTCCAAAGCTGAAGAATAAGGGAAAAGCTGCTGTAGATGCTTGTGTTGCTAAGCATGATACTAGTGACTCTGAACTATCACTGGTTGCATCATCATCGTCGCTCCATTCAGATGAGTGGATATTGGATTCGGGTTGTACCTATCATATGTCCCCTAACCGGGAGTGGTTCTCTGATTTAGTAGAACTAAATGGAGGAGTTGTTTATATGGGCAATGACAATGCCTGTAAAACTGTTGGGATAGGTTCAATCCAATTAAAGAATCAAGATGGATCAACCAGAGTTCTGACTGATGTTCGGTACGTGCCCAGTTTGAAGAAAAATCTCATCTCATTGGGAGCCTTGGAATCCAATGGTTCAGTTGTTACTATGAGAGATGGGATTTTGAAAGTGACATCTGGCGCACTTGTGATATTGAAGGGCATCAGGAAAAATAACTTGTATTACTACCAAGGTAGTACAGTTATTGGAGCAGTCGCTGCAGCTTCCGGTAACAAAGACTTGGACTCAATGCAGTTGTGGCATATGAAGTTGGGACATGCCAGCGAAAAATCCTTGCAAATTCTGGCAAAGCAAGGATTGTTGAAAGGTGCAAAGGCTTGCAAATTAAAATTTTGTGAGCATTGTGTTCTGGGAAAGCAGAAGAGAGTGAAATTCGGCACTGCTATCCATAATACAAAAGGTATTTTGGAATATATTCACTCAGATGTGTGGGGGCCTTCCAAAACACCTTCGTTGGGAGGAAAACACTACTTTGTTACTTTTGTTGATGACTTTTCCAGAAGAGTTTGGGTGTATACCATGAAAACTAAAGATGAAGTGCTTGGAGTTTTTCTTAAATGGAAAACTATGATCGAAAACCAGACTGGCAAGAAAATCAAGCGGCTTAGGACGGACAATGGAGGGGAATATAAAAGTGATCCGTTCTTCGATGTGTGCCAAGAGTATGGTATTGTTCGACACTTCACAGTTAGGGATACACCACAACAGAATGGAGTGGCAGAGCGTATGAATCGAACATTGCTGGAGAAAGTTCGATGTATGTTGTCCAATGCTGGGTTGGGCAAGCAATTTTGGGCTGAGGCTGTGACATACGCTGGCCATCTTGTTAATCGTTTGCCATCATCTGCATTAGAAAGAAAAACTCCTATGGAGGTATGGTCTGGAAAACCGGCTACAGATTATGATTCCTTACATGTGTTTGGATCCACTGCATATTACCATGTGAAGGAGTCAAAGTTAGATCCGAGGGCAAAGAAAGCTCTCTTTATGGGAATCACTTCTGGAGTGAAGGGATTTCGTCTTTGGTGCTTAAGCACAAAGAAAATGATCTGTAGCAGAGATGTTACCTTTGATGAATCTGCCACATTGAAAAAGGTAGCAGATAAAGATATTCAGACGAGCAATACTCCACAGCAGGTGGAGTGTACTCCAAAACAGGTGGAGTTTGAGCAGATGGGGATTTGCCCAGTTAATAAGTCTAATTCTCCAGCCACAATGGAGGAATTAGAGGTTGAAGAGGTTCTGACCCAAGAACCACTAAGTACACCAGAACCAGTTGCAGTTGCAAGGCCACGGAGAGAAATTCGTAAACCTGCTCGATTTACTGATATGGTGGCCTACGCCCTTCCCGTTGTTGATGATATTCCTATCACTTATCAAGAAGCAATGCAAAGCTTAGAAAGTGATAAATGGAAAAGCGCCATGGATGAAGAAATGCAGTCTCTCCGGAAGAACAATACTTGGGAGTTGGCGCAATTACCGAAAGGTAAAAGGGCAATCGGATGCAAGTGGGTATTCGCAAAGAAAGATGGATCTCCTAGCAAGAAGGATATTCGCTACAAGGCAAGATTGGTAGCTAAAGGCTACGCTCAGAAGGAGGGAATTGACTACAATGATGTATTTTCCCCTGTTGTGAAGCATTCCTCCATTAGAATTTTGTTGGCCTTGGTAGCACAGTTGAATTTAGAGCTAGCTCAACTTGATGTTAAGACGGCTTTCTTGCATGGTGAGTTAGAAGAGGAGATCTATATGACTCAGCCAGAAGGATACACAGATGCTGGTGGTAGAAATTGGGTTTGTAAGCTTAACAAATCGCTATATGGATTGAAGCAATCCCCGAGGCAGTGGTACAAGCGATTTGATAGCTTTATGAGAAGGCAGAAGTACACAAGAAGCAAATATGACAATTGTGTGTATTTGCAGAAGCTGCATGACGGATCTTTCATTTATCTACTCTTGTATGTTGATGATATGTTAATCGCTTCGAAGAGCCAAAATGAGATAGATAAGCTGAAGGCTCAGTTGAATCAAGAGTTCGAGATGAAAGATCTAGGTGAGGCCAAGAAGATTCTCGGCATGGAGATAAGTAGAGATAGACCGAGAGGCAAGCTCTGTTTAAATCAGAAGCAATATCTGAAAAAGGTATTACAATGTTTTGGTGTAAATGAAAACATAAAACATGTAAGTACCCCACTTGCTTCTCATTTGAAACTTAGTGCTCAATTATCTCCGAAGACTGAAGATGAAAGAGAATATATGGCGAAAGTCCCATATGCTAATGCAGTTGGGAGTTTGATGTATGCGATGGTGTGTACGAGGCCTGACATTTCACAAGCTGTTGGAGTTGTGAGCAGGTATATGCATGATCCTGGAAAAGGACATTGGCAAGCTGTGAAATGGATTCTACGGTATCTTCGAAAAACCGTAGATGTTGGTTTAATTTTTGAACAGGATGAAGCACTTGGTCAATTTGTAGTTGGATATGTTGATTCCGACTTTGCTGGTGATTTAGATAAACGTCGTTCAACTACGGGGTATCTGTTTACTCTTGCAAAAGCCCCAGTGAGTTGGAAGTCTACCTTACAGTCTACAGTAGCTGTGTCTACTACAGAGGCAGAATATATGGCAGTTACAGAAGCTGTTAAGGAGGCTATTTGGCTTAATGGATTATTGAAAGACTTGGGAGTTGTTCAAAGTCACATTAGTCTATATTGTGACAGTCAGAGCGCTATTCATTTAGCGAAAAATCAAGTCTATCATTCAAGAACCAAGCATATCGACGTAAGATATCACTTTGTGCGGGAAGTCTTTGAAAAAGGAAAAATTCTACTTGAGAAGATTCCGACAACAGATAATCCCGCAGATATGATGACCAAGGTGGTAACAACAATCAAGTTTAATCATTGTTTGAACTTGATTAACATCCTGAGAATTTGAGCACCTTTAGGTGTATGGCGCTCGAGAGCGCATTTGGAGGCACTACAAAAGATAGCTTTATCAAATTTGGGGAGTTGAAGGAAGTGTGTGAAGATGTGATTATCCTAATCAAATCTTCAAGGTGGAGATTGTTGATAAGTTAAATTAAAAAGGGGTTGAAAAGTCAAAAATGGTGGGAGGTGCAATTGGCACCGAAAGAAAAAAAATAGTTGGCAAGTTGTTTAAAGTTGAAAGGGATAATTGCAATTTTGGTCCCTAATTTTTTAGGCCATTTGCAAGTTAGTCCCTGAACTTCAACTATAAATAGGCCTAACCATTTCTCATTTCAACCATCCCAACCAATCTTTCTCTCTTAGTTTTCTCTCTTCTCCCATTTGAGAATTCTTAAGGAATTTATTTGTTTGTAATATTTTGGAGATAGTAAAGTTATCATCTGGTGTTAGTGCCCGAGGACGTAGGTATAATTTACCGAACCTCGTTAAATCTCTTGTGTTCTTTCTTGTCCTATTTTTCTTTCAATATTTGAGGGTATAATAGTAGTATTTAATTGTGCTATTAAATTACTATAGAAGGGATATTCTGTCTAAGGAAAGACTTGGTATTTAAGAGATCCATGTGATCCACCTCTCTTCCCTGGGAATTGAACTTTGTGTGATTTTTTAGTACAATAATTTACACGCTTCCGACCCTATTGGAACAACAGAATTTTCACCTTATATCTCATCTTTAATATGTTCAGACTGCTGTCCTGCTATGGATGCTTGACCCTGCAGAACGTGATGCAACAGTCATTAAGCAAGCTTTTTCATCGGGTGTAACAAATCCTTATGCTGCAACTGAAGTTATATGTTCTCGCACCCCATCCCAGATTCAATTAATTAAACAAAATTACCATTCAAAGTTTGGGGTTTTGCTTGAGCAAGATATTGCAGTACTCACCTATGGTGATCATAAAGAGGTGTGTTTTCCAGATTACACCTTTCTAAATTTGGTTCCTATGTTTCCTCTAAGAACTTGGCATCCTAGTTCCCTAGTTTTGATAACACTGATAAGCATTTCACTTTTTTTGGTTTAAATATGCTAGAGGTCTCACCAAACACACGCAGTTAGTCTCTTGTTAATAGTTACCATCTTTAGTGTGTCAAGGTTTGAGGACAAAAGTCACTTGCAGGGTATGTTGTCATAAAAAGTAAAGATTAGATAAAATCTTTTCAGAGTAAGAGTTTGGCCCTTGATTTTCTATACTAGAGTCTGAGTTTTAGTGGAGGGTTTAGGTAAGTTACGTAGAAAGCATGTCACAAGCAATCACCCTGTCATGATACTGCCGTTGATATTGTTATTTAATACTTTGTATAGCTCTTGCTTGCATATTTAAGCACCCACCGTCATGAGGGCCCTGAAGTTGATAGAGAGATGGCTTTGAAGGATGCAAAGACTCTTTTTAAAGCAGGAGAGAAGAAATTGGGAACTGATGAGAAGAAATTTATCCGCATATTTAGTGAAAGAAGTAGGGCACAGCTAGCTGCTATTAGCTCCGCTTATCATGACATATATGGAGGCTCCTTGAAAAAGGTAAGTTTTCCTCTGTCTGTTCTTCTCTTTTATTTGAAGTTTTGTTGCAATGATTTGATTTTCATTTTTTTTCTCTTTTCAGGCAGTAAAGAGTGAAACATCTGGGGAGTTTGAGCATGGTCTTTTGACAATTTTAAAATGCTCACAGAATCCTGCAAAATATTTCGCCAAGGTATTTAATTTTTTATCCTTAGGGTGTGTTTGGTTGAGTGGAAAAGTGGGAAGAAATAAATTTTAAGCGTGGTTGGCAGGAAAGAAAAGTGAGAAGAAAAAAAAAAGGGAGAGATGATCATTTTCCATTCTAATGCATAAACAACAAGCTTTTCAAATTGGAATGATAAGAGGAGAGAAAATGAGAGAGGGATAAATGCTGGTTTAAAATTATGCATTTTAAAAAAAAAAATCATATTCTTTCCTTTCATTTTTTAACTCTACTAAGCAATAGATGGAAAGAAAATTACTTTTTCTTTCAATTTTTCCATCTTTTCTATCAAGTATACCTATGGAATGAAAAAAAAAATTACATTTTCTTTCTACCCTTTCAATTTTCTTTCCACCCTACCAAGCAAAGTCTTAAGCTTATAATTTTTGTTTCCTATGTTGCAATTTGGTTATAGTGTTGGAATATTATCAATTTGCTTTAGTTGAATAGGTAAAACCTTGCAAGATGTTTCTTCTGGGGAACTGTAATGCTACCATTTATGTTCGATAACACTCATCATAATTGCATCGTTGTTGATCTTATCACTTTTTTCAATTATGCAGGTACTACATCAGGCAATGAAAGGTCTGGGAACCAATGACACTACAGTCATAAGAGTAATCGTGACGAGAACTGAGATCGATATGCACTACATAAAAGCCGAGTATATGAGGAAATACAAAAAGTCCTTAAACGATGCAGTTCACTCGGAAACATCGGGCCACTACCAGACTTTTCTTCTTTCTCTTTTGGGACCAAGCCATTAGTGTCAAGGTTGTGAATAATGGGTAGGATATACACGTGTAATGCAAGTAAAGCTTAAGTGAAAATGTTTGAGTGGATCCAGTTCTTTTCATTTAGTTTGATTGTATTTGTCTAATATTTGTGAAATGGCAAGTGATTGTTGTTTTTGTGTAGCGATGTCAGTCTCACCATGTAGGGTTGAGATTTTGTGTATTATTCTTCTGATAACTCTAATCACCATCGGTGTAGGATCTACCCATGAAATGTATATTTCATTCTTATGAAGTGTGAAATTGTATTGAATATTAATGGATTGAATGATAAAAAAAACAGTTGCCGTATAGGCCTTCCACTAGACTGCTGTTATTATCTATACACAGCTGTTATTATCTATAGATGATAAGAATAATTATATGTTATTATTATTATTATTATTTTTGGTGAAAGAAAAGAGAACAATACAAACTAAATCCTCAAAGGAGGGTTCACAAGCAGTCTAGACTCCTAGTATAAACAATACTGGCTAGGCTTTCTGCAATTAGATTACTTCCCTTGGGAACAAGATGAATTTTTCACTGCTCCATTTTTTTAAGCGTAAGATGAATTCTTCTAATAATGATAAAATTAAAGATTCCCGAATCATCTTCTATGATAACTTTAATGGCTTCAATACTATTAATTTAAATAAGTAATTTTGAAAACACCTATCCGCCATTAGATTCAACCCATTCAAAGCCCCCAGAGCTTTGTCTCCAAAACTGAACAATTATCCAAATATCTCGCGAACCTTATAATCTACTCACCTTTATGATCTCTTACGCAGCCTCCCGCAGCTACAAAGCCCTCTTCAATCTTAACCGAACCATTAGTGTTCAAACAAACCCAACTGTTGGGTATAGGCCAATTAGGTAGAGTGCGTCAAACTTCAAACTTTGAAATCGAGGAAACTGAGGAATATTGCTTAGCCCAACTATAGAAGATTTTAATAATTTCCTCAACACTCCACGAAATTCCTTGGAAAACAAACATGTTACGATTCTTCCAAATACACCACGCAATAATCCCAAAGAGACAGGGCCAATCAATTCCCCCATCGAAGAAGTCATCTGATTCTGCAAATTATTCGCCGTCCATTCAAGTAGAGATCCAGAGTAAAAACCAAAAAGAGTTTGCTGAGGAATGATTTTATCCCAAACGCCTCTGGTTGCAAGACAATCTCTGAGTATATGCATCAAATCCTTTAAAACATGCCCACAAATACCGTAAACGCCGTTACTCCCACAACCTCATCTTACTCTTTCAGCATTTGTAAGTAGCTTTTGCTTTAAGCCAAGCCAAATAAAGAAGTGGATCTGATGAGGACCTTTAAATTTTCAAGGTATCCTCCAAAACCAATTTTTGGAATTCAAAGTGCCTTCATGAACCTTCCCATATGCACCCTTAAGAGAGAAGGTGCCGGTCGAGGTGGCTCCCCATATGATACAGTCCAAACCTGATGAAGGATGTGGTGGAGGAACACTCACAATCCGATCAATGATTTCTTCTGGCACCCACAGTCTAAAAAGATCTAAGTTTCACGAGTCATTACCTGCAGTCAAATCACTAAGAGAACAATCCAAATTAAGGTTAGCAGGGGAGGGAATAAAGTTCAGTAAAGGACCACAGTTTGGGATATCCAAGAGTCCTGCCAGCCTTTGATACTCTTCCCATCACCAACCGACCAAACCAGATTTTCTCAAATGAGTGGCCACACCTTAGAAATGGACCTCCAAAGAAAGGAACACCGTCTTCTAGATAATTCCTTAGGCAGACCACTAAGAACTTTATATTTTGATTGAAGAACCTGAATCCAAAGGGCATTGGCATTAGAAACGATGTTAAAACCTATTTTAATCATGAAGGCAATATTATGATCTTCTAACTGTCTAAGGCCGAGCCTCCCATGAGCCTTAGGCTGACACACTGAATCCCAACTAATTAAGGCCATCTTATTATTTACTATTATAAAATGTTAGTTTAAATTAAAATAGATCTAACTTTGTTAAGGTTTATTGAGTCAAATATGAGTAGATAGAAACACCAAAAAATCTAAGATAATAATTTTCATCTTTTTTCATTCCTTTAAAATTAACCCTCAACATTACAAAAAAAAAATTACAAGGTTGTGTTATTCATTTATTGGGTTTCAAATCTTCAATCATCAGAATGGTTCCTTCAATGAAATTAGTTGTTTGTAATTTATTACTTGACAATGATGTTATATACTTGGGAGTAGTTGAGTGGTAAGTATTTTGAGTTTTAAATTATATATCATATTTTGCACGCCAAGACTTTATCTAATGAGAAATCTACTATCACTTTTAATACAAGTTATGAATTAAGCTCACCTCGTTCCCAGATTAAGTCTTTTCTCTCCAAACCATCCAACTAATAAAATAATTTAATACATAAAATATGTTCCTCACAATCAACTACATTCCTGCACTCTTTTACTCTCTCTTAATTATCACTTTTTACAACATATCTCAATAAAGCTGAAAAGGATCGTTCCCAATTACTTATCGGGAATAAAGCTAATCTTCTTTAATTGCATATTCCAATGCATTATCTATATTTTAATCTTTTTTTTATACATTTTTTTTAAAATTTAGAATTATGTTGAATTTTTAAAATTAAGATTAAATTAACAAATTAGATAAATATTAAAACCTAAATTTATTATCATACCTGATCATATTAATATTCTATTTGGTGATTAAATACATTTTAAAACTAAAACCATTAAAATATGAAATTTAATTGATGAAAGTGACTAGTTTAAATAAAATTTTACAAAATTGTAAGATTTCAAATTTGATGTTTTAGATTTTACAAAATTTTAATTTAATAAATGGTAAAATTGTATTTTAGTCCTCTTAAAAATAAATTTTTTTATTTAATCCTTTAAAAATTTTAAAAATATAAATTATTAAAATTATGAAACTACATTTTAACCCTCACCAAAATATACAACTTAATTCCTCTAAATTTTTTTTTCTGACTTTGCTACTAATCACTAGAAAGCCGCTCTTTTCTTTTTTTTGCATGAACGCATTTGTACATTGCTTGTGAACTATGATCAACACTACACTATATATCCAATATTCTCTACATTCCTTTAGGCAGTAAAAGTATTATAAAGGTTTTTGTACTAG
Source organism: Gossypium hirsutum (assembly GCF_007990345.1). NCBI lineage: Eukaryota > Viridiplantae > Streptophyta > Magnoliopsida > Malvales > Malvaceae > Gossypium > Gossypium hirsutum. The sequence continues at coordinate 8,351,629 of NC_053430.1, read as the reverse complement.
AGTTAGATTGTATTTTGTTTTTATTTACTTAAAAAATAAATAAATTAATCCCTATATATTAGATCAATATGATCAAATTGGTCCCTTTTTTTTGTTAAAAATATCGTCCATTTCTACTGTTAAAAATAGACGTGACTAACAAAATAATTAGACATTTGCATATGGCATGCTGCGTGTACCTCATTCTAATGTACAAGCACTAGTTTTTAACGGTAAAAATTGATGAAATTTTTAACAGAAAAAACAATTCGCTCTTTAATTTAATATATAGAAACTAATTTGCTCATTTTTTAAATTTAAAAAAAAAAGGAAGTAAAATGCAATCTTAATAGTATAATTACCCAATATGGAATATCAAACAATGAGATAAAGTAAATATTGAAGTGAAGCAATCACACACTAATCACTGCAATCGATCCCATTCAACAGTGCATAGTGGAAGAGGGTGAATAGCAATCTAATAATATGAAGTAATGCACCATTGAAACTCATTCCTTTCCTTTTGCTTTCAATTCATGAACCCAGCAACACCAAAAGAAAGAATATACAGGCAGAGCGACGTGCATGAAACTTTGATATGATGAGTCTGTATACCTATTGTCAAACTTTGATGGAAGGAATCCATCCATTAAGTTTAAAGCATTGAGTGAGTGAGTCAGTCAGTGAGGTCCTTGCACTGCCAGTCTGCTCTTCCCAAGCTGAACTCCAAGCTTGGATTATGGTGTTCTACGTTTGGCCCCCTTTTCATTTTTTCTTCACTCAAACTGCTTCCCTGTAATCCAATCATGTAACACTTTATATACACACACACATAATCCATTCGTAACTTTCAAACCCCAATTCTACGTTCAATTTTTCTCTTAGGTTCAAATATGCTATAAGTCCCCGTAATTTTCAAACTTTTGAAATTTAATCATTGTACTTTTATTTCTAGGAATCTAGCCCTTCTACTTTTCAGATATCAAATTCAGGTTAAGCTATTAACACTATTAAAATTTTTGTTAAATTTATTGGCATGACATTTTGAAATAGAAAAAAAAACTCAATTATTAACCATGTAATTAAATAGAAAATAATGTAATTAACTTGAATTTAACAAAAAAAAAAAGCGTCACCAACTGGAATAGTGTTTTTATCTTTTTATCTCCTCTGTAGCTAACCTAGATGCTTTGTTACAGATCGTTTGCATTACATGCACACATATGGAGCTGATAAGATGGTCTGACCACTTACCTCAAAGTGGTTTCCGGCCTGAGAAGACGGAGGTTCAGGTCTAAGCCGGTCCGGATTCCTCGAATTCGGTAACCAAACTCTTCTACTGCACAAAAAATCATAATTTAATTAGCTGTTTTTCAATCAAGTGCTCCCTTAACATCGAGTTTGACAGATTGTGCAGAAGGCAAAGTAACGAGTTAATGAATTAGTGATGATGTTGCTAGTATTGCTCATCCTCAACATTCAATCACAACTTCCATATTAGATAACATGAAGAACAAAAGACAACATCTACAAGTTCTAGATGTTGTCATTTTTGTAAGTGAACAACCATAATGGTAAAAGAAAAAAAAAATCTTATTGACAGATGACTCAGAACTTGAGGTCACCCCTTATATAATGTTATGAGGAACAATTGCAGTAGCCTTAAATGAGGTTCAATTTGAATCAATCAGAAAGATCGTGTGCAGTGCAGTACAGGCACTATTGCAACCCCTCTACTGATCTATTATTATCAACCAAATATATATATATATATATATATGCTGAGATAGTAAAAGTAACATGCAGGACCTATACTAAAAGTTAGATTGTATTTTGTCTCATTTACTCAAAAAAAAATAGTTGTTGTACATTAAATAAAAGAGTAAATTAATTCTCTAATTAAAAATTTCATCAATTTCTATAATTAAAAATTAGTTACCATATGTTATCATGAGATATATGTGTCGCACCACTTGTCATTGTTTGGTTATTCCATCAATTACGTCAAATTTTAACTATATAAATAGATAAATTTTTTAATACAAAGAATCAATTTGTTCTTTGATCAATATATAAGAATTAATTTATCTATTTTTTAAGTAAAAAAGATAAAGTATAATTTAACTATTAATGCAGATATCTCTATAATGCTTTTACAACGTTGGGATTCATTTTAATGAACAAAATCCAGCCGCTGGTACAATTCATAATGCAGTGAGGTGTCCCAGACCATGTATCCACTAATGTAATACTTGTCTCTTTTGAAAGCCATCTCTCTAATAGCTCTTAGAAAAATGAAATCTCATTTTAGAAAGAAAAGGAGCTAAAATAATGAAACAATAAGCACCAGCAAAACAAGATTATAGAGATACAATATAACACCACTCACCACTTTTCTATCTATAAAATGCTTCATTCAACTTGCTATGTTATACTAATTCAATCATTGACTTTATAAAATAGAGAAATAAATTATCCTTACAATTTGAAATTCTAAGTTCAATGATTATATTTGTTTTAGGTTTAGATTGTTTTTATATATTATAGGTAAATTATAGAAACATAAAAAATATATATATTAATATTTGTTTTTTTTAAAAATAGTATTTAATTTTTTTTAAAAAAATTAATGTTCGATCAACTTAAAAACAAGCAACATTCTATAATGCACAAAGACGTCATGTATACAAATAAACTTATGAGTGTGCACGGGACTAATACATACATAAAATTTGATACTAATAAATCAAATGAGATGAATCCAGTTAAAAATTATTAAAATTATTTTTTATAAATTAATAAGAGATTTGAGTCTTTTATATATATATATATGTATATATATATTTTCTACGATACCTGAAAACATAAAAGAAACCATCTCTCTTAGAGATTATTTTAAAGTAATTACAATTCCTTTTTAAAAAATTACTCTTATTTAAAGCTGGTAATTTCAACTTTTGATTTTAAAACTACTTTATATTATATATTTACAAATATAAAGATTTCTCGAACAGATCATATACATTTCTTAATAGTCGATTAAAAAATTAAGTATAAAACAATTTATAAATATATAATTTACACTAATTTTAAAATTTTAAAAAAAACATGTCACCACATTTATTTAAAGATGAATGTAATAGTTTTTATGTATTCTTTTTTTTTTTTTTGCAAGTTCTTGGTTGGGAGATAGGCCGTTACTATAGTTTACTATCATCATTTGATCAAGTTTTGTTTCTTATTCATGATGATTTAGTAGATGATAATTAGAACAATATAGGTTTGATGTAATAGATTAATTTACTTTATTTATAAAAAATGAATTAATTATATTTTAAATTAATTCAAATATTTATTTTTTAAAATAAAAAAAAGAGAGTAAATTTTAGAATGTAAGTTCCATTTTTTTATAGTTAAAACTAATAATTGAAAAGTAATTTTAACATTTTTCTTTAATTACAAAGGAGAAAAAAAGAATTACAATTTCAATGTTTTTATAAAACATTTTATATACCGAATAAAGAGAAGAAAAGAAATTACTTTCCCTCAAATTGAAGGAAATGAAAATTGAGGTTTTTAATAGTAAATAATGAATGTACCATTTCCCTTTCTTAACTTTTTTTTTTAGGAATAAATTTTAAAATTATACGTGAACTTTAATTTAATGTGCAATTATATATATAAATTTTAATTTTGATTTAATTGTACACATTTAAAGAAATAAATATATCAATTTATTTTTATATTGAATAAATATAATTATCTATGTATGCAATATATAAATATAAAATGATGTTATATTAATAATTGTGTTAATAATTTAAAAGAATTGGATCAAATAAAAATTTCATGTATAAAATTGCACAAAATCAAAGTTTATGTATACAATTGCACATTAAACTATAATTCATGTATAATTTTAGATTTATCCTTTTTTTTATTAAGAAAAAAAGCTATTCAAATAAGAGAAAGATTATTCTTTTCCTTTCCTCTCTATTTCTGTATGCAATTCAAACATAAGATTAAGTTGAATCAATTTTCAACTTCAAGTTGTGATTAAGTTTAACGGAAAATCAAAGAAATAAACTATAATTTTCAAATTGTTCAAAGTTAAATTATTGATTTCTCTTCGATTCTTTGTTGATTTTTCATACTTCTCTTGATTTTTTTGATACGAGGGTTTAAAGTGTGTAATGAATTTGCAGAAAGAACCTACTGATGGGAGTAAATTGTTTGCTACTGCTTTAGATCAGTCATTGGAATTCTTTCCTCCGCAAGTTCAAGATGGTATCATCATTGTTAAGCCATCGAAGAGGGTATTAGGGTTTGGCAACAGTATTAGGGTTTGTCAACATTCTCTAGTTGCTCAGTTCTTGGGACAGCCTCCTAATTTTAGTTTGCTTTAGAGGGTTATGAATTTGCTATGGGAAAAAAAGGGCGATGTGGAAGTAAGGCTCGCTGGTAAGAATCTTTGCCTTTTTCGGTTTTCAAATTCAGATGCAAGGGACCGGGTACTTGAGAATGGTCCCTAGCATATTCAAAATAATCCTGTGATTTTGAGAAAGTGGGAGCCTAATAAGAAATGTATAGATTTTGATAGCCTGTTTGGGTTCAGTTGAGGCAAGTACCTTAAGAGCTTTTCACTAAAAGAGGTATGAGTTGCATTGCAAGTGCCTTAGGCACTACATTGTACATGAATAATATTTCTACATCTAAGATGCTAAAGTTTATATAGAAGTTGGAGCTAATCTAGTGATACCTAGGTTTACTAATGTGGAGCTTAGTGATGGATCTTTAGCTTTTATTGTAGTTAAAGTACCCTGGCTTCCTCTTATGTGTTTTAGTTGTTGTTTCTTTGGCCACTCTATTAAAAATTGTCTTACGAAAGTGGTAATACAAGAGAAGGTTTGGAAGCCTAATAAAGTTGGTAAAGGATCTATAAAGTTTCTCCAACTGTAATGGAAAGTCAGCTTCATTTGATGAGTGAGAATTTTGTTCGTCCTGCAAATAATGAGATGGGGATTAGTGATGTAGGATTTGTGGCAAAGGTGGTGTTGGGATTAATGTCATTAGTATAGTGATATTTTCAAATGTATTTGTAATTTTTCGAACAAATTGTTTAAATCAAATTCTCACGATTTCATTAATATCTTTTGTATAATGCCTTCAATAATTTTTGCACACGAATTAAAATCCAAGGAAATATTAGCTTACTGAGTACTTAATGTTTAACTAATATTAAGTTGCATTATGTGGTTAGATCATAATGGTAGAATACAACTTATATTAGTAGACAATTTAATGGTTCATAGTCTAATCCAAATAGAGCAAGTCGATTAAAAGACTATTATGTAGTCTAACAAGTACAAATGAGAAAATACCTTATTTTGGGTATTGGAGTGAATGACTCCTAGAGGATAGAGACATAAATATGATTGTCTGGACTGACAATATATCGGACATGATCCAAGTAAAATAAATCTTAGATTCGTTCATGGATTTATTCATTTGACGTTCATTGTGTGACTTACCTCAATCATGAATAAGTGATAGACTATGTGTGTATAACTTGTATATTTTGATGTATTAAAAGCAAGAGTTCAATTAGTAATAGAGTTGAAAGCTAATATGTTATGTATGCGACTTTTGCATGACATAGCTTTATTACAATAGTAGAATTCATAGGCTAATAAAGGGTAAATGGTATCATCTCACCCACTTTACAGGGTAGATGGAAAAGTAATGTGGCCATAGGTCATTTGTGTAAGATGAATAATTTACTTATTATTTGTTAGTAAATGATTTTTTCATGAAAGAATATGTAATTGTTAACATGAGATAAAATAAGATTACATTGGTGAACAGATTTAATCCAAAAAAGATTAATAATGTTTTATGAGGGCAACACACATAGGACAAGGTTATTGGACAAACACTTGATAAATAGTTTTTGCAATGGTATATAATAGGGAGAGCTTAATCATAATACTATAGCAAAATGACTCCATGATTAAATAATATGGTAATTATTAATACATGAAAAGTCATAAGTTAATTACAAATTATTTGAGACCTAATTATTTATGTCTAATCGATCCCTCTGCTAGCTTGATTCAACTCTAAATGATTTGCAATAGAATCGACATGAATGAATGAAAGCGATGAATTAGAGAAATAGATCACATGTATCATTATCCGTAATGAATGTTTTTTCTCGCTATATGCGAGAGATAACTTAGAGATTAAATTAATTTTTTCGAATTATTATTTAATTATTTGTAATTAATTCATTGAAGTTTGGAGTGAAAATTGAATTAATTAGTCATCACAGTTTTAGTGAACAAGTTAGTTTAATTAATTTGCTCATAGTTTCTAGTATAGTAAAGATGTCATGACTTTAACGAAATTAAAATTGGGCTGAGAAAATAATTTAACTAGGAAATTAATTAAATAAATAATATTTTTTGAAATAGAAAAATAGTTATTGGATTTGTAAAATTATATGAGTTAGTTTAAAGATCAGATAACACAAATAATTAATACCCAATACATTAGATAAGCCCGGAGACCCATATAATTAATATCCAATACATTAGATAAGCCCGGAGACCCATCTATATTGCAAGGGGTAGCAACCCTAATGTTCATGGGGAGTAGTCGTTGCCCTTGTGTATCCCTAAATGGGAACACATGTTGTTTTCCTATTAAAAGAATATTATTTATTTATTCATTGTTCGACTGAGACTCTTGGTACTCTTGTATCTTTCTCTATATATAGAGACCATCGGCTTGGTCAAATACACACCTCCTAAGTGTCAATACTTTGTCAAAATCTAGTGTGATTTATTTTTCCAAATAAATACTATATTTTGAGAGAGTTCATCTTTCACTTTCTAATCTTTGAGACAATTAATAATATTCCACTAAATATTAATAAAACTTTCCATTGTGTGTGACTGATTCGTGAATTTAAAGCTCACATTCTAAACAGACTAGAGTTTAAAATTAATAGAAAAGATTGTTTATTCAAAAGTAGGGAAACATTTTAAAATGTCTAACTCAAAGCACAATACTAATTTAGTTAGGATTTATTGTTATAAATGTCAAAACCACCCCATTTTAGAAAATCTTTTAATTTTCCAACAAGTGGAACATTCTACTGTTCTCCAATAATTAATACACCCCATTTTAGAAAATTTTTTAATTTTCCAACAAGTGGAACATTCTACTGTTCTCCAATAATTAATACTTTGAGTAAGAAAAAAAGAAGTGATCTCGAGTTCCTCTATAAGTTTGTCGTTGTAACAACTCATTTTTTAGTAGTAACGAAAATAGTGATTTTGAGATCACGCTTCTAATGAGTGAGTTTGTAAACATTAGTAATTAATATTTATGAGTTAAATACAATATTATGGTGAATTTTGATTGGATAGATTTTATTAATTTGTTAGTTAGTCAAGTAAAAGTGGTGTGTAACGAAAGTAAGTGGTTTTGAAAAATGAGGTAACATGATTTCGTTTTCATAAACTGAGCTTGTAAATATTTTATTAAATATTTACGAAGTTGTAGTATAAGTGGATTGAAGTTTGGTTTGGTAATTTTGGTGATTTAGTAGTTAATTAAGGAAAAAAAAATTAAATCGTAAAAACCGTAAAAGTTAATTGGTTAAATTTTATTAGTGAAATGACTTTGTTAATGAAGGTGCAAGGGTCTAGGTGGCAAATATACCCCTTTTTCATTATGAAGGGCGGTTGGTGGCCCTTTTGTTTATAAAAAAAACTTAAATTATATTAGAAATTAATAATTAATATATGATAAAACATTAAAAATAAATCAACATCTTTAACATTTTCTTTTTCCACCGAAATTTCACCGTAGTTAAAGGGAATGAAAGCTTCAAGCTATCAAATTTCGGCCCTCTTCCATGGTAAGTAAATCAATTTTGTTTCTTTTAATTTTTATATTTTTGAGATTGTTGCAACTAGATCCAGTTAATCCGTATCTCTATTTTCAAAACTGTTAAAGGTTTTAAAACTTTCCATTGATGATTTTAGATGTTTTTGATAGAAAATGGTAGATTTGGAAGCTATGAAATGTTTAAGGATTATTTGATAAAGTAATTTTATTAATTTTGCATTTAAGGACTAAATTGTGAATATGTTAAAAGTGACTTTTAATTTCTATAAATTTGGATTTTTGAGGGCTGTAGAAGGACATAATTGAAATTTGGAATGAAAAATGAAGCTTCATTGTGAAAGTTATACTTGTTTCGGTTTTAGAGGCTAAATTGAATAAAATGTAAAAGTTTAGGGAATTTGAGTAAAATGAAATTAAAATATTATAAGCATGAATTTGAGTGTTACTATGAGATTGATATTGATATTTTGAATCTTAGCTATTATATAGATCAAGTTGTTGACTTAGACGAAAAAGAGAAAACTGTCGAATAGTCCCTGTTAACTAAACTGCTACGGTTTATTAGGTAAGTTCATACTGTATAAATATGTTTAATTTTCTGTTGAGTTTTATCAAAATTTTCATTAATGTTTTATTCGAAATTTGAATTGGCTAAGAATTAGTACCTAAATTGAGAATTAAATCAAATTGAAATGGATTGTTGTGAAATGGTATAATGTGAGGTTAAATCTCAATGAAAATAGTAGAAGTATCATATACGAGGTTATTAATTTGCCCAGGTTCCAAGCTTCTGCATATGTTGCAGACTCGAGAATACATGTTTAGGTTTTGAGCTCCTACATATGTTGCGGGCTCGAGAATACATGAATATTAAACCCTGACCAAGCTATTTATCGTGCAGGTTCAACCCTAATGGGTAACCATACACTATTACTTTAACATGTATACGGAGTTCTTTTACGAAGTTCCATCAAGTAATGTTATGAATAAAAAAGGTGATTTTACGCCATTAATTATTGGCTAAGTTATATGCATATGAGTTGAATATGAGGTATAAGTTGGTTTGAAATGAAAATAAGAATATTTGAGGTTAGGTATGTGATTGAGCTTAAAATCTTATAAGTTGATGTTGTTGTTGGAATTTTGATATGTATATTTGAATTACATAATAGATGTTTATGATAAGAGTATATGATACAAATTGAGTGGTGCATTTGAGCAAAGTGATAAATTAGAAAATGAATTCATGATCTAGATATTGGGTTGAGTTTGGAAATTTACCATTTGGAGATATATATATACATGTATGGATTTTGCTTTATGCCTTATGTATTTGATATTGTTTTGAATACCATGATAGGTGAGATTGTTTCACATTGAATCATGTTTTTCATAAGTGGTTAAGGTAAGTTAAATGTTTCTATTGTATGAGCTTACTAAATATTTTATATAATTAATCATGTTACTACTTTTCTATAGATTTTGGACGTCTGGAACGTATCGATCAGATTAGTGAGAAGCATACACATTTCATCTCTCGATTCGGTAGCCTTTTGATGTTTCGAGCTTGGTTGTTTGTGGCATGTACTTAGGAGGGTTAAATATTGAAATGTAAAGTTTGTGTTTGTGTTTGTGTTTGGCATGGTTGAGTTTGGATGTATAAAAATATATGAATATATGCATATAGTAACTTGTCATGTTATAGATGAATTGTTACAAGGCTTGATATTAAGAATGGTTAGATGAATGGTATTATACATATGTTTATGATGGTGGTATGAAATGGCTATAGACTTTGGTTGTGTTAAGCAAATGCTTATGTTTGGTATGATTGTGTTATGATATGAAATGGTTGAGACATGAATTGAATTTATTGAGTTGTTGGTGCCAATGAGGGCATATTGGTTGTATGATTATATGATTAGGTGATTTAGTGTTTTAACTTTGAAATATGTAAGTTTTGGTGTTGGTTTGATTGGCACAAAAATAGCATTATAGGTCACTTGAATGGTTGGATTACAAATGGTTCAAAATAGGTCATTTTTTATGCACACGGGCTGCTACATGGTCGTGTGTCACACATGGTTGGATGACACAATCGTGTGCTCAATACGTTCAGGATGGTTTTTAGTCCACACGGCCACAGTGAGTTACACAGGTTAGCAACATGGCCGTGTGACCCTAAATTACACGGCATCAGTTTGTTACATGGGTTGGGAACATGGTTGTGTGATAGCACCACACGGTTTGACTGTACGGCCATGTGGTCCCTATTTTACTATTTTACCTATCTTTTTTTAAATGTTTCAAAATGGTCCTAATTTAGTTCTGAGCTTGTTTAAGGGCTTTCGTAAGCCCGATTGAGACTCGATTTTGTTTGCAATGCATGTTTAATGTAGACTTAACTTATTTATATTGAATTATAGAATATTATTGAGTAATTTGTATAAAAAAATTTCTGTTTACTGTTGTGACATCCTGTATTTTGGGTCCGACAACTGAACTAGGTATGAGGTGTTACAATTGCCTTGAATAACTTTAAGGAATTGGAACTTGCTATTGTTAGTGCTTCTTGGTCAAAAAAGGAGGAGATTTTTAATGTTGTAAACTTTCAACCCTCACTAAGAAAAGCCAGGGCTACTTCTATAAGGGTGGTTAATATTTTGCGAGAGGTCAAGCCTAATAAAAAAGATAATATGGAGAATGAGGTAAGGTAGAAGTTTGGGATTTCAACCTCAAATGGAGGTACTTCTATTTCTCATCAATGGTTATTAGCTTTTAAATAAGAGACTTTAATATCCCTTACAAAAGCAAGTAGCTATTATATTAAAATAAAAAAATATAATTTTAAAAAGATGTTTTTTTAGAAAATAAGCATATGACAGTATAAAGCAAGCTTGAATTAATGATTTTAAATGTAAACGAGTTTAAATAAAATTTAAGATTCATAAGTTAAGAGATATCAATTCAGTAAAAGATATTACATAAAAGCCAAATTAATATATATATATACACTAAAAAGTATGGCACACATGCATGATAAAATTATGCAAAATAATGTAAAACATGATAACTTGTATATTAGTTTTATATAGTTTTTTTATTAAACATAGGAAAAAACTGAATTTTTTTTTATTATAATTAAGTTGGTGTCCAATTAACTTGTAATATCAACTTAATTCAATTTTAAATTTAAGACTAATATAGATTTAAAATGTTATCTATATTATATATAAGATTTTGTCTGACATAAAAAATAACAAAAACTAGAGCAAACATATAATAACGGATTCAAAATTGTAACCAAGCATAGCCCATTGGTTCTATACCCGATTCATAACTAGAATTTTTTTCTGGACCCTTTCTAATCGAGGCTAAAACTCCAGAAATTAGAAATGCCAAAACAGGAATAGCAATTGATATTATTAGAAATGCCCAAAAAATATCATATTTGTAAAGCAAAAACATAGACGAACTCCTATGAATGTGAAAAATAGATTGGTTTAGTCGCTTCGACCTAGAATTCATTGTCAAGTCATTCGCAAATGTTTGTTTAGTCAAAACAACAATTCAGTTTGATTAGATTGTCTAGTTTCGTTTGTTTGTTGTGTTTCCATGTTGTGTTTTAAGATTTATTAATTGGAATTAATCCTATTTTATTTACATTCCACTTGAGTTAATGCCACCCATTAATAGGGTCTCAACTCAATATGAGATTTTCAAAAAGTCATTTCTTTTACAAATAAATTATTATTATCATTATTTCGAGGGTATTTTTTAATATTTTGATAAATAAAAATAAGCAACCACATAATGAGTATGATGAGATTTGAAATCAAAACATCTTAGTCTTTACCATCTTAATTTTATCATTTCAACTAAAATCACATTTAATTGTTTTGTCAAATTTTTAAATAAATTTATTAAATAAATATTCTCATTCTCATTTTGAGTCTGTCATAACCTAAAATTAAATGATGAGTTTGATCTATATCTATACTTATTTATTAAACATTTTATTGAGTTGGTGTCCATCAATCGGGTCCCAATTTAGTTAGGGAATTACCAAAAAAATCATTTTATAATGCCCCGAATTTTGAACTATTGTTGTTAGTTTTTATTTATAATTATGAATTTGCTTCAGTGATTAAACATTTTGTTGTGTGGCTAAGGTTAAGGGTTCAAGGCTCACTTTTAGAGATTTTATTACCCTTTTGGTTCAACTCTTATAAATGTTTGACTTAAGTTTATTTTTGTGTTAATTTGGGTCAAGAGTGAGCCTGCTGTTTTGATGATTAAGTTTCGGTATACCTTATGATTCTGTATTCAAATCTCTGTGCATGCAGTAAGGAAGTTTTTTTTATGCTATCTGGTCAAATATTTTAGTCTAGTTAAATAATTTTTTTTTGGTTTCTTCCCTTCTCTCCTTTTCTTTTTTTTTCCGTTCTTTTATTTTTTTCCTCTTTCGTTCGATTGCTTTTGCAACTTTGCTACCGGATTAAATCGAGGGTAATGCATTATTCATTGCTTCAATTGAAAGGTTTCTACGTAAGTTTCAACGTTGGTTTTCTTAGGTTTCGTTTGATTTCATCTTTACTTTGTGAGATTAAATGCTACTATTAGTGGTTCCAAACTCGTTGTTAACTATTCGAATCGCTTTCGTTTAGGTGAAGATCTTGAGAGGAGTGTTCCTCCAGCGAGTTAGTTCCGATTAGTAGCTGTACGATCGTTGGTAAGTGAATAAAACTTTGTTTCGGGATTTTGCGTCGAAGTTTTTGACATAGTTCAATTCGACTGCTAGTTTAGCGTTTTAGTTAGATTAATTTGTTAAGATGGATATTGGATGGTGGTTTTTAGGTTATGGATTTTTCTACGTTGTTCCGACATTGAAACTACATTAGATGTGTAATGAAAACTTATTTTTCTACAATTTGTGAACGTCGAAAAATATAGTTGTCGATGCCACACGGCCGTGTGTCAACCGTGTGACAGACCGTGTAAGTCACTGTTTGTGTATTAGGGTCACACGGGTCAGCGACACAGACCTTGTAACCCACATCATATGTGTACTAAAATCTAGTCCAAGTTTATACCGATTAATATATTAATTGGACAAAGCATGTATCAGGTTGGAACTCATTTTAAAATAAATGATTTTTTTGCTTTCATTTAATTTTTTTGTCTCTTTTGGTTATTAAATTTTTGTTATTTGTAAAATCACTTCAAAATGAGTGAAAAAGTTAACAATTGCTAACGTCGCCGATGTGGCATCTACATGGCAGTTTACGTATATGTCAAGTCCTCAATTACTTAATTTTTAAAAAATTAAAATATATTCTTTTATATTTTTATGTTTTTATAATTTTCTAATTTTAAAATTTATTAAAAATAATTAATTGCTGAAATGAAATCCAATTGTATACCACATCAGCAAAGTTAGCAGACAATAACTTTTTCATCCATTTTGGGAAGATTTGACAAACAACGGAAGTTCAATAATTAAAATAGGCAAAAATATAGAGAGCTAAATTTTTTTTTTGGAAAATTAAAGGGACAAATAAATCATTATACCAATAAAAAAGATTAGTGAATATCAAAATCAAATACATGAAAATTATCACTTTTTTTATTATTATAAATTTTGGTAAATAAATTTTTTGATAAAAAGTAAACATATTTCACACACATTAATATTTACCAAATTTTTTATTGATATGTATCATCAATATGTTTGACTGTTTATTAAATATTTACCAAAATTTTTAAAAAAAGAAAATAATAATTTCCGTTTTGATATACTCACTAAGTTTTTATTTGATGTTAACTAAAATATATAATCCTGAAATCCCATTTGAAATGGCAATTTGGTGTTTCACACATTCAAAAAAAAAATATTTTGGTGAATAAAAAAATTTGTGTTTTATGTAAAATAGTTATAATAATTTAGAAGTTATTGAAAAGTTATTATTTTTAAAAAATATTTGTGAAAGTACTTTGAGATTTTATCAAATAATATACAAAAATCATAAAAAAAATTATTTTATCAAAATAAATCTAATAATTTAAAACCAAAATTTAAAACCGAATTAACCGAACCAAAATAAAATGATCAACGATTCAAAAATTTTAAAAATCGATTCAACTAATTAACATCACTCTAACTTTAAGTTTCTTTTTTGGATAATTATCAATTTATGAAAAATGCATAAAAATTAAAAAAAGTGGATCCAAACTCCACTATTAATGGCATTGTAATTTCTTTCCGAGTGGTTCAAAGTTCATTAACACCCAACCAGAAACAAATATATAAAAAAAAATGTAGCTTATTAAATCCTAATAACAAAAACCATTGCAATAAAGTAGCGTCGTTAAAGGTTGATCAAATTGAGTAGAATTGAGTGAAATTTTTTTTAGTTAATCGAGTTGATGAGTTGAGTCATATTTTATCATTTTAATTTAGTCTGAAATTTTTTTAAATCAAGTCGAGTAAAATGAAATTTGAGTTAAGTCAAATCGAGTAAAATTATTCAAGTTAAATTAAAAAATTAAATATGTCAAATTAAAATCTTGTTACAGTATAACTAATTCCATATTAGAGCACATAAATTTGAAATCATATATATTTGGAAAATTTTCCAAAGCAAAATAAAAAAAAATATTTTAGGTCCCTGCAATTATTATTCTAGAAAATTTTTAATTTTTTTTACTTTTTTTATATATATCTTTAGAATTTTTTTTTAGAAATTTCTAAAAAAATATAATTTTTAGAATTTTTATAAATATTTTAAATTTTAAAAATTATTTTGAATTATTTTGTAATTTTTATTGGGAGAGACCAATTTGCTCATTTTCAAAATTGATAGGCACCAAAAAGGTATTTACACCAATTTATTATACGAATTGTAAAGTTCAACTCGATTTGAACTCAAAACTCGAATTACTTATTCGAGTTGATTCGAATAAATCAAAAATTAATTTTTTTAAAACATTTTCGAATCGAATTGAGTTTTACTCACTCCTAATTGCATTACTTGTTAGTTTGCTATTGAAATTGTAAGGATTGTTATTGCAATTTACCCATCCAGAAACGAAGAAAAAGAGACTGAACGAAACAGCAACTGACATACACACAGAGAGACAAACAGACTGCTGACAAAATTTGAACGTCGAGAACTCGCTTATTATATTATAAATGGAAAAATAGCCTTCCTGCTTCCATCTATAAAGCTAAATGCTTATACAAATTTATAAAACTCTTTCTTTTTCTTTAAAAAAAAAACTTGAAAAAGAAAAGGTTTATTTAATTGGATGACTCACTCAAGTCCTTAAGAAGTAAAAGCATGGTGGTCCGTATCTTTCCGGTATTGTACATGTTGGTTGCAACGTTTTATTTGGTAGTGAACCGGAACAACTAACTTTAGATATAATTTTGGTACAAATTTTGATTAATATAGATTGATTTTGCTCATACCAATACAACTATGGTGTACCAACCAGTAGAAAAAATTTAAATTTTTATTTTTTACTTATATAGAAAAATAAGTTTAAAATATATTTTAATTTTTTATTATTTATTTTGGATTTGGTGAATTATGAATTGTTATATGCAGAATAATCTTATTGTTTAATTTGTGGATTTTTTTTTTGTTGTTGTTTATCTTGAGTTTGTTTAATGATGGATTGTATTTAGGAAGACTATTGAAAATTATTTTATATAATCAATCAATATTCTTTTTTTTTTATCTTAAAATTTATATGGGTGAGATTTGAACATGCCACCAACTCTTTTAAAATATTTTCTTTACCATTTCAACCAAAGTTACGAGTAGAAAAGCAGTATGTCCACTAGTATGTACTGAATACCTTGGGTAAAAGTATTATATGTTAGATAAAAAAATAAATTGATTCTTTTAATTAAAAATTTCACCCATTTCACTATTAAAAACTAGTTTAGCTAACGAAATAAACCAGACAAGTATGTGTACATTATGTTAACGTATATGAACCAATTTTTAACAAAAAAAATAGATAAAATTTTTAACAGAATGATTAATTTTCTCTTTAATATAATGTATATATATTAATATATCTAATTTTTAAATAGAGAAAATAAAATACAATCCAAATTTAGTATATGGAAGAAAAAAAAAATTAAAAAGTTAAATATACACTACTTTCTACACCTGCTAGTGCTAGGGCTGCTAAAGCTATATATATATATACGAGTTTCAGTGCCTCTACTTTCTACATTAAAGAAATTGGCATTTGTTGAAAAATGAGGTTTATGTTAATGTAAGCATCTTATGATTTTTTAAAACAAAGGCATTTTTAGTATCTTTTACCATTAACTTTTTGGAGTTATATATAATCTTCCGTACTACTTATGCATTAACAACACACATCTATAAATCTAAACCAACCCTGCCAGCATACTATATATTCCTTAATCCAATCCAACTTTAATTAATTACAGAATTTAAAAAAAAAATTCTGTCATTCTGTGTTTTAAAATTTAAATGGATAAAATATTTTTTGAAAAATAAAATGAGGTAGAGAGAGAGAGACATACCTAGAAGAGTTACTCCAAAGATTACTATTAGCAGCATTATTATTATTATCATGATTTAAGGAGGAATCTGGACTTCCTGATCTCTGCCGGGGAGCAGCAGCTGCCCAATAATCTTCTTCTGATTTAGATCCATCTGCCACAATTAATTAACCCATTTTTTTTTACTTAATTCACTAAATAATGAAATTACACTACCATGAGTGTTTAATCTTTTGATTGTGGTTATTTTCTAAAAAGATAAATAATTTATCTATGTTCTATTTTTATAAGTAGGGAACGAAATAAATAATCACTACATTGCATCATGTTGTTTATAATGATTAACAAAATTCTTAATATAAAAAGTGTAGTGAAGAATATGAATTGCCTGAGGAAGATGCAGGTTTGTCAGTGCTCTTAATCGTTCTGTACATCTGCAATGAAAAAAGGACACAAAGATGATAATAAATTTAAAAACCAAAGCTATATTATATATGAGAGTCAAAAAGATAAATCAAATCAGATGCTTCTCTTTGTGGGTTTTTTGTTGGTTTGTTTAATAACCACGAGATTGATGTTTGGTAAGGTCAGTAATTGCTTTGCATTATTGAGAAATGATGGCTTCTTTTTTAACCTTTTTCTCTAAAAGTTGAATTTGTTCTGTATCACAAATCAGACTAAACTGTTCATTCATAGGCTCCTGTGCCACCCACTGTCACACTGGTGAGAGAGATGAAATGGAAAAAAAAAAAGGTTATATAATTAGGGTTTTCAAGTACCTGTAAATGGCTTTTGACATGGGCGAGGGTTAGATCTTTGACATCCATTAGCTCTAAAACTGATTTAGGAGTCGCTCCTGTGTTCAAGTACACAACATCAAGTTAGTCCTTGCCCCCCCCCCCCCCCCAAAAAAAAACAAAAAAACAAAATCAAATCCCAAAAAGAATTTTCAAAGAAAAAGATTGAATTACTTTCATGACCGCCGAGAAGCTCCACGGCATGAACAAAACGAGCATGAAGAGAACTGGTCCAACGCATTCTGGGTGCTCTCATGTTTCTTTTGCTTTGTAATTTAGGGATAAATCTCGATCTAACCATGCTGTTACAAAAGTCTGAACCTCCCAACTGATGAGGATAAAAATGGGGTCTCAATGTCTCCATTGAAATCCCATTAAACCTAAGTGGTGAGTGCAAAGCCGAGGAAGATGAACAATTATACGATGAATAAGACCAGGCATAGTTACTATATACTGGAATCCCTTTGATGGGCTTCAGTCCTGAAACATCAAGTAATGAAATCCCATGGTATATATTATCATCATCGGTTCTTGCAAGTGGGGCAAAGCTTTTCTTCTCCCAAGGGCTTTCACTTTCAGCTTCTAAGGCACTGGTGGTTGGGTTTGCTAAGGAAAGCTGGGTGTCAGCTTGGGAGGCAGGTTTTATGGAACTATCACTGTGTGATTTGGGGTTTACACCATCGTCCTTGCGCCAAATATCAAAGGAAGAATCCCCAGCAGCACAAATAGAGGAAGGAGCACTGTTGGGAGGGCTAATGTGCAGGGAAAGATCAGGAATCCGATTCAAAGAAGTGAAATCTCCTTTATCAGACATATTTAAGTACTAGCTAAGGAAAAAGCAGTGGAAAAGCAAAAGAAGACTTTTTTTCTTTTTGCAAATGATAATGGAATTATTGGTATTATTATTATTATAAATATATATGAGAAACAGATGAGGAAGGGAGAAGAAAAAGATAGATTGGGGGGGGGGGTGTTGGGAGAGACTGCGTTTTTCTTTTATTTTGTTGCTTCTGCTGCTACCTCGAGAATATATATAGGAAAATGACACTTCAACAAAGCCCTCTCTTTTCTCTCCTTTTCTCAATAGTCAATACACTGAAACGCAACACAATGTAAACGCAGCATCATTTTTGTACCCACTTAACAAACAAATTCCTCGCTTATTTTCTCCTACAAACACGAGGGGTTGGGTTAAATTTTACATAAGAGACGGAGAAACTACAATTGCTGTATGGTAGAAATACCATGGAGGTCATTATATTAAGAGTTAAATTGTATTTTATTCTCTTTATTAAAAATAAGCTAATTAATCACTATACATCATATTAAAGAGTAAATTTGTATTTTTGTTAAAAATTTTATTCATTTGTACTATTAAAAACTAGATGAAAAACCAAACAGTGAGATGTGACATGCCATGTGTATTTTATATTGACATACAGAGACCAATTTTCAACAGAAAAAAAAGGATGAAATTTTTAACAAAAGGACTAATCTGCTTTTTGATCTAACGTACATGAACTAATTTTCCAATTTTTTTAGTAGAAGGGGCAAAATGCAATCTGATTTCTAGTATAGCGGCTTCCATGGAGGCACTTATACTATAAATCATATTGCATTTTGTCTCCTTTGCTAAAAAAATAGGCACGTTGGTTTTTGTACATTAAATCAAAGAGCAAATTTGTCATTTCTGTTAAAAATTCTTTTCATTTCTATTGTTCAAAACTGACGTGGCTAATAGAATAACCAAACAGTTACACATGACATGTCATGTATACCCCATACTGACATATAGGAACCAAATTTTAACAGCAGAAATGGATAAACTTTTTAATAGAAGGATCAATTTGCTATTTGATCTAACATATAGGGACTAATTTGTCTACTTTTTTAGTAGAAAAAATAAAATACAATCCGACTTTTAGTACAAAGACCTCCATGATATTTTTACATGCATATTGCTCTTCTCTTCCCAAAATTTGTGAATTTCTCCTTGGCAAAATCTCTTTTCATCTTTCCTACAATCACATGCTTCTTTCTTTTAGTTGTAACTTACAGTTAGGTAAATTAGAACGTAAGCTCTAGGTTCATATAGATTTGATTTTTTATTTTATTTTATTTTATGCCAATACAACCTCATGAATATCCTTGTTGTAATCCAGTCCAAAAGAAAAATCAAAAGAATTTATGAGGCCCAAGCGGCCGAATCTACGAGCCACTTTACTGCACTGAACGATTAACATATGATTAGAAGAGCTAAACTAGAAGTGTACAGCAAAATTATGAGCCTCCTCTAAGCTAAGGCCCAGAAAAGTCAAATTCACATAAGAATGACTAAGTTTAGAAATATATTAAATATATTATTTGATCTCTAAGTTTAGTTTCAATGTTATAATTGGTAGCTAATTTTTTTTAATTTAATATTTGATTTTAATTTTAATATTTAATTTAATACTTAAAATTTTCTGTTCCATTTAAATACTCAAAATTGATTTTAATATTTAATTTAATACGCTTAATTGAGTAGAAAAAAATAATGTAAAGATAAAAGAGAGATGAATAAGAGGCATTGGTGTCCACAACTTGGTTGTGATGGAAATAGTAAAAGAAAGGGTAGGTTGTGGTAGTATCTCTCGCAAATAATAAATGGGGGATGTTGATTAAATAGATGGACCCATTGACCTGAAAATGTGGGAGATAGAGCCCCTTTAGTCTAAAGGTTTCTTTGTTTGCTTTCATAATTCCATAGTGAGAGAGAGTTTTAGATTTGATATGGCTTTGTAACTTTCTTATTCCTTTTCATCATCCCAAATATTCCCTTCTAATCTTTATAAATACTTTGCCCCACCCCTTTCCCAAATAATTATATAAATACATATTATATCTCATTTTTTTTACACAATATCTAAAATTATTCATAATCTCTCATCAACCTATAGATAAGAGGATAGCACACGTCAACTTACATCCTCCTGTATTGACAACAATACTCATGCAAATCGAGTTAAGATTCAATCAACATATATTTTTATCTATTTATAATATATATATATATTATAAAAGCATGTGTTTGAAAAAAAAATTTAACTGACAAGAATATCATTTATTTTATATCATATTAGTAAATTGACATTTAAAAATAATTATAATATTTAATTTAAAATTATTAAATAAAAAAATTTGAGTAAATTAACATTTATGATAATTATATTTTGCTTAACCCACAAATTAGTACTTACACTTTTATTTTTTTCATCTTGGTACATAAATTTTTTTCACGTGATACCTAAACTACTTTTTTTCTCTCAATTTAGTACCCTTGTTAATCAAACTATTAAATCTATTTTTTAATAAAAGAGCTTAACCCATAAATAGTACCTAAACAATACTCTTTTTCTCAAGTTGGTACCTAAACTTTTTTTTTGTCACAAATGATACTTAAACTATTCTTTCGTTACCACTTTTACACCAAAATGTAATATCTGTTAAAAAATTTCCAGCTAATAATAAATTGCCACGTCATACAAACTTTAAAAATAATTTTTAATATCTTTATTTTATTTTACATTATTTCTTTCTATTTATCTTTTCTTTTCTTATTTTATATTCTCTATTATCTTTTCTACATATTAATTATATATTATTTACAAATTATTATAGTCAATTTATTGACTATTAAGAAAATAAAAATAAAAATTGAATCGTGAAGAATTTATTTTACAAATTCTTTAATATATTTATTGTTTGTACAAATTCTTTAATAATAAGATTATTATTATTATTACTATATTTGAATTATCAAAATAATTAATATATTTTAATAGCGTTTATTGTATGTTGAAAATAGTATAAAATTTTTAATTATTATTTTATTTTTTAAAAATATTATTAAAAAAATTATTGATCTATAAAATATCAATATTTTAATATGATATTTGAATTTTTTTATTATATTTGAATTGTTAAATAAGTTAATATATTTTTATTATATTTAATAATTCAAATAATGAATTAAAATTTTAAAAAATTAATTAAAAATAATTATTTTAAAATTAATTAAAAACTAAATACTTAAAATTACATTCAACGCATGTGTCATTAAATATTAAATATATATATATATATATTTATATATCAGTTGAGAAGAAAGTTTTTAACTGATGAAAATATTGTTATTATTAATTGTGTTACTAAGTTGATGATAGAAAATGATATTTTAATATATTACTAATTATTATTATAGGATAATAAAAAATAATATTTAATTACAAATAATTAAATTAAATTAAATTAAATCATAGATATAATGAAATAGATTTTGTATTTATTTTAGTTTACATTAATTATTTTAGATTAATTATCAAATTAAGATTTAACACTGTAAATAAATACATTAGCATCAAATATTTACACATTTTTATTCAAATAGCATCTAAAGAAAATCATCTTTAAAAAATAGGTTTTGCTTTCCTCACAAAAAATCTATTCTCATTATTATTTAAATGTTTAGCTTTTTCTATTATTTGATATTTGACCATATTATTATGTGGTAATTAATAATGCTTACTTAATATTATTGCGAATATTTTCATCGTTTTCTTGAAATATTATGCCTATTAATTAATAATTATTTATATCAATGTAGATTGAAAGGAGATTGTTAACATTGATAAGTTACACATATCTATATAAAAAAGAAGAGTATTAAAATAATGGTTCAAGAAAGAGGAAATATTGAATAATATTTGAATAACAATGGCACTAAGGAGAGATGAAAGAATATTTTAATCGATGATAAGATAATATTGTTA
Source organism: Gossypium hirsutum (assembly GCF_007990345.1). NCBI lineage: Eukaryota > Viridiplantae > Streptophyta > Magnoliopsida > Malvales > Malvaceae > Gossypium > Gossypium hirsutum. The sequence goes on along the minus strand of NC_053430.1, from coordinate 8,329,577 downwards.
TATCAAAACAGTTGTTGAGATATTAACTATGTGCTTGAAAGGAGTGACTAAGGAAATGGGTAGGATAAACAGAAACAAAACAAATGACACAAAGATTGTTTACGCAATTCGGTTTCCCTACGTTTACAGAGTCTAGCTCTGTGAGAAATATTCACTATTGTCAACACTTAGAACAAATGAACCTAAATTTATCACACACCCGTGACAATTTATTTGATTTTGCACCTTGAAGACTGATACTCTCACTAATAAATTCACCCTTGCGAATTCAACAAGTAAAACCACAACACAATAGGTTTTACTATCACAATCCAATATCCACGATCCAATGGATTAGATAATGGTGATCTAATCCGATCCAATCTATATGATCTTCATTGATGGGCTAGATATAACCCACACAGTCAACATAGCTCAAAATTTTAATTAAATAAATTCCCAACAACATGAATATAAAAACTGCATAAGCTACCACAATTATTCAGGGAGTGGGCACTCCCTCAAGAAATCCTTTATACTTGTCATATTTTTCAACAAATATTATCATATTTATATTTTAACTATAATAATAATATAAATTATTTTTTTAATTAGGGAACCAAATCTCAGGCTATGATATTTAATGATGTATGGGCCCATTTGGCAGTGAATTTATATATTTGTTCAACAGTATAATGTCAATTATATAATTAATCCTAATATGCATGTATAATCATTATGAATATGTTGAGATAGTCAGAGTTATTCTGGCAATGTAATGTGACGTCACATATTCGGATCCAATGATCGGGTCAAATGCAAGGTGTCACACCCTTTGCTCTGTTGTGTTTAGCCTCATCAAAATTCATCTCAAGGGTTTGTAAAGAACCAGTGAATTCATCAATAGCCAACCTTTCGAGATCTTTAGCCTCTTCAATAGCAATAACCTTAATAGAGAATCTATCAGGAAGAGATCTCAACACCTTCTAGACCAACTTGGTATTTTGTGTTTTCCTCTCCTAGAGCAAAAGTCTAGTTTGACAGATCACACACCTTTGCATAAAACTCTCAAATAGTCTCTTATTCTTGCATCTTTATGCTTTTAAACCTTTAGGTCAGCACTTGCATCTTTGATTGCTTGATAGTACATGTTCCTTCATGAGCAGTCTCTAAGATATACTAGACAAATTTAACAATAGTGCATTTGGCAATCCTTTTTAATTTCTACAACTCAACTCCACAGAAGATGGCATACAAGGCTTTAAAGTTGGCATTAGCGAGCTTTTCTTCCTTGGTAGTTCATTAAGCTTTAGGCTTTGCCACTCTACTATTCTTAGAATCAATCATAGGTGACTCCTATCATGTAAGAATTGCTCTTTATGCCTTCTCATTAATGGATTTTATATAAGTCTTCATACGGACTTTCCAATATAAATAATTGCTACATGAAGGAGAGGAACCTTCCATAGCTAGAACCTAGAAACACTAAGGACCTCCACTAGCTACATTAAGTGGTAGGCTCTAATACCAAATGTTAGATCAAAACAGTTGTTGAGATATACTTAATTTCTTTTCCATTTCTGCACGAAACTCTCAAAATTTATCAAATGTTTCACTTTTGCAGTGCATTAGATAAACATATCCATATCAAGAATAGTCATCGATGAAAGTCACGTAATAATCATAACCTTTTCAGGCACTGATGCTTATGAGACCAAACACATCAGTGTGCACAAGTTCTAAAGGTTGGTTGGCATTTGTACCTTTTGCATTAAAATTCCTCTTAGTCATTTTACCTTCCAAGTAATATTCACATTTTGGAAGACTAACTTCCTTAAGCATACTTAAGGGACCATTTTCTATAAGTTTAGTGATTTTTTCTTGGTTAATATGACCAAGTCTTAAATGTCATACGTACCCCTCATTAGAATAAGAAGTTTTAAGCTTCTTATTCACCATTTCAGTTTGAAGCATCGAGTAGTTATTTGTTTTGATAAAATAAAGATTGTTTTCTATCCATCAATTAAAAATCAAAGAACGATTTTTGTGAATAGCAATCCCTTTATTGAATGTTACGGAATAACTGTCATTAAATAAACATGCTACAGAAATTAAGTTCCTTTTAAATGAGGTACATAAAACACATCCTTTAAAACAATCTTCCTAAAATTATCAAAATGTAAAATAAATTCTCCCACTACTTCGACTAAAACATAGCTCTTATATCCGATTGGCAATGAGAGGCTCTTGTCATGCAGACTTCTTGTTTCACCGAACCTCTATAAAAAAACGCATACATGGTTAGTGGCTCTAGAATAAATAATCCAGCTGTCAATTGATTCTTCCACTAAACAAGATTCAACCACAAAGAGTTCCACACCTTTTTCATTTTCAACTAAGTAATCCTTATACTCCTTGTAGTTTGATTTGAAGTGCTATTTCCTATTGTAAAAGAAACATTTGATCTTTTTAGGATCTTTTGACTTCTTAGTCTTCTTCCTATCCACACAAGATGGAATCGAAGATTTAGTTGGTTTCTTATTTCTCTTAGCTTTCTACTTCTTCTTAAAGGGTAAGAAGTCCACAACTAAGTTTTCCTCAAGTTTCTCTTGAATTGGCTTACCACCATTTAGTATCAACTCATAGGATTGTAATTCCTTCATGATTTGAGTCAAGGTAAGCGCCTTATTCCCCAAGTTGTAAACGGACCTAAAGCCAGTGAACTTATTGTTCAAGGATTTGAACACTATTTCAATTTGAGTATTCATGTCTTGTTTATCCTCGATGTCCTCTACTTAAGCAAAGAATCCCATAAGCTTCAGCATATGATCTTTGATCGGAGTGTTAGGTTTTTGTTGAGAGTTCATAAAATTTGTAATAGCAGATTGTCGAGCCAATGCAACTTGGCCTACGAGCAAATCCTCCAAATTTTTCATGATCTCTTTGGTAATACGAAAATTCTCGTGTTGCTTTTGCAGCACACTACTCATGCTCACTAACATATAACATTGAGCAATCAAGCCAGAATGTCTCTAGTGATTTCTTGCTTTGGGTTGAGCTTTAGCTGGGCAAGGTTCATCTAGGTTGAGTTTGTGTTTCTCACAGTTAAGAACTATCAGCAAGTTATTTTTCCACTCTCGAAAGTTATCCACATTCAATTTATTCTCAGTAAGAATACTAACAAGAGGAGTATGAGACATATTTGAACTGAAAAACAATAAAGATTCACTAATTACTATATTTTTATTAAGCAAATATTTTCATTTCAACAACATATCAAGAATGTAGTATGATGCGTTGTATTAAAATCTTGGAAAACATTTTTCTATTGCTACGATCATTCTCACACCTATCAATCATGTCGTGTTGGGGTCCCATGATTAACTAGCAAGAACATAGATTACATCCAATTAGTTCGTGAATCTTAATTATCAAAACTCTACATGAACCAACGATCGTCTAACATTTGACCATCATCTCTAGCTTAAATATCATGTCTTGGGAAAAAATTTAATAAAACACGATCTTGAGTGTCTAACCATTGACTTAACACCCGTCATGAACATGTTTTCATTTGTGAGTCATTTTGGGACAACCTCACTGAGAGTCATGCATGACTAGCTATCCTTAAAAGGAAATCTCATCCAGTGAACCCATATGATAAAGTTTACTTTGGGGTGTGGCTAGGTTAGGAACTAACTCGAAACTTTATCATGCTATCACTTAAGGACCATCAATAGAGGCCATAAATCTTGTTCAAAGACCTTCTTCCACTCAATATTTTAAAAACATACAAGGTTTTTATCCTGGATTTCAAGAATGATCATACAATAGTCCTAGTGACATTTTTACCTAATCTATATGACATGCTTCCAATATATGCATGACATACTATGGCAATTTTATAATATTTATTTTAATTTATTTACAAGAATCAATCAATCATAAAACAAACAATTTTAATTTTCCATAGTTTCTCTTTTAAGGAAAAATCAAAGAAATGAATGTGAATCGTGCACCAGGTAGGGACCTAGGAAAGAGAGGTTAATCTTATTTAACCGCTTAAAAACCAAGTAGCAAAACCCAGAAATATGCATCTTAGGCCCTTGGTTCAAGCTTTCCTTGACTTACTCTTATATAAGCAGGACAACTGAATACTTTAAGGTTAAAATAGTTTGGAGTATTGCCTAACCATATCTCTTTAAGAACCTTTCCATCCAAAGATCGATGTGAAGACCGGTTCACCAAATAGCTTGCCAAATTTATGGCTTCAATACAAAACTCCTTTTCGAGGCCTGTGTTGAAAAGTATGCATCGAGCTTTCTCAAGTAGGGTTCTATTCTTTCGTTCTTTAACCCCACTCTGTTGTGGAGTAGTAGCAATTGTGTAGTGTCCCTCAATACCTTTCTACTTACAGTAGTCGCTGAATTTGGCTGAATAGAACTTGAGGCCATTGTTCGTCCTTAAGCTCTTTACAGATTTCTTAGCTTGTTTCTCTAGTAAAGTCTTCCACTACTTGAAAGTCCCAAAAACTTCATTATCACTTTTTAGGAATTAGAACCATACCTTTTTGGAGTTGTCATCAATAAAGGTTAGGAGGTTTCTGCTGTCTCCTTTTGAGATGATCGGAGTTAGACCCCATAAGTCGGAGTGAATGTAGTAGAGAGCGTTCTTCATTCTGTGTTTTACGAAACTAAAATTAACTCAAGTTTGTTTCCCATAAATGTAATGTTCGCAAAAATTTAATTTCCCAACTATTGTTTCCAGAAGAAAACCTCTTTTGTTCAAAATGGTCATTCTTTTTTTGCTTATATGGCCTAGCCGCATATGTCATGATCTTGTTGTATTTGACTCTGGATCTATTGACATTTGTTGCGTCGTTGCGATGTCCCGAGTCTCCTCATTGCAATGTGGCGACTGTTTTGGCTCGATTTCAGACGAAATCGTTGTTGCACTAGTAATAGTTGATCCCTATAGAATGTATAGACTTTTGATCTTCTGACCTCTCATTAAAACAAGAGCTCCACAATATATTTTTAAACCGTTTAACTCGATGACGATCCTACAACCATTCGAGTCTAGAATACCCAAAGAGATGAAATTCTTCTTTAAATTAGACACATGCCTAACATCTGATAATGTTCTGATTATCCTGTCATGCATCCTAATTTGAATGGTACCGATGCCGATTTTGCAAGTGGGTTATCTCCAATAAGCACAACTCCACCTTTAACCGAACGGTATGTGGAGAACCAACCCTTGTTGGGACACATATGGTAGGAACACTCTGAGTCCAAGATCCACTCGGATGTAAACTTAGACCTTTTGGTTGTTGACACTAGAAAATCATCACCTCTGTCCTCTCCTACATTAGCTTTCTACTTCCCTTTCTCATTGTTTTCGCTAAAGCTCTTCTTTTTTTTTTGAAGTTTATAGCATTTTGTTTTGATGTGACCTTTTTTTTTTTGCAGTAGCCACATTGTTTGTAGTGGCTTCTTGATTTTGATCTCACCCTAGATCTTCTTTGACCCAAATCTTTAGACTGTTGTCTTCCTCTAGTAACTAAAATCGAAGCTTGCCCATTTGACTTGTTCCTCGAACCTAACTCGTTTTCAAATTTATCAAATAATTACTTATATAAATTAAATAAATTAAAATATATAATTAAATAATTAAAATAATTAAATAGATGTGCAACACACGTCATGTAATAAACTAGGTAAAATAAAAAAAATGTTAAAAGTATAAAAAAATCAAAATTAAGAAAATTCTTAATTAAACTAACGTTTTCATCATTTAAAACAAAAAAAAACTACCCATTTTTTTAATATCAAATGACCTTACCCTTTCTAAATATATTTTGAAAAAGTAATTTAACATGCTTTAAAAGATAAATACAATAAATTTATACATCTATGTGTATGAAAACTAATTATATAATATTTATAAATATATTTTCATAAATTAAATAATTGTCATTTTTTATTATTATCTCGAGCTAGAATCATTACACCTTTGAATTTTATTGGATTTAAACTTTCTCAAGTTTTAAATTTTTTTAGACTTAAAATTTTTAAAACTTGAATAATTATGAAATCATATCATTACAAACTCGATTTTTCTTGATAATAGCAACTCTACATCCTTTTTATAATAAAAATTGAAAAGAGTGTATAGCTTTTATAAATGGAAACCATAAACTATATTAGTATTAGATTGATGAGAAAGCTGACATTTGAAAATGTGATACAAGGGAAAAAAATCATGTGTTGGTATTTGCATATAGTTTTATTGGAAACTTGCATTGCGCACATTGTGAAACATTAAACAATCTACTCAAACATTGAGGTCCATTGTCTTTTTCGCAAAAGTTGGCAAACAAAACGCAGCTGAGTGTACCTGAAATTCCAATTACACAACTTTCAATATAATTACACATCCTCACTTTTCTTCTTCTCGTCACTAACACATGCACCATATCTTTCTTTATTCAGAAATGGTTTGTATTATTTTTTTCTTAAAGGAAAAAAAATAAAATTAATGCATTCTTTTAATACAAAACTTTTAATATAATAGAAATACTGACTAAAATATCAAATTCTGAATGATATTGGCGTAACAATCCACTTAATAGTTGATGTGTACTTCATTGTGAAATGACACTATTTGTTATATATGCCATACCAATTAATAATTTAAAAATAAAAAAAATAACATAAAATATACTTGTATTGCCATGCAAACTATCATGTTTAAGAATTTAAAGTTGTAGCCAAGATTTCCATTAAGAAAACAACAATTTGACTCTTTCTGAAAAGTTAATGATCAAATTTATTCTTTTTAAAAGGTTGAGAGCCAAATTTAGTTAAAAGAATAAGGGTTAACTTGATAAAATTTTTTGTAAAAGATCATTATCCAATATTCTGGAATCTTGGTAACATTCCAAAGAATGTGTATTAATTATTACCTCTGAGTTGTAAAATTTCAAGGGTTGTTTGGCTACACCCGAAATCTGGTCGGGATCGATGGGGTTGACAGGCACTTTGAAGTCAACATATGGCCCTTCGGTTGAACAAAGCAAGAAACCAATCACTCCACTGTCATAATAAAATTTGTTTTTATGTTAGACACAATTATAGCTTCTTATTGTTCCCCAAAAAACAACACACAAAAAGGGAGTTGAGACATGCCTTGGATAAGTGGGAACAATAGTCCAGGCATAGCTGATAGATCCTTTGAAAATATGACGAAAACTTGAAATGAGTTGTTCAATGTCGAATGGCTGATACCATAAGCTTTCTGCCTGGATGCACATCACTCCTCCTGGACGGAGAGCTTTTGCTGCCAACTTAAAGAATGGACTGTCCAAAAGTTCATGTTCTGGTCCTGCATCATATATACATATATAGTCAATGTAATGTAACAACAACTTAAAATGACTATTAACATGCATAGATGGAGGAGGGATATACTTATGGGGTCAAATGCATCCACTATTATTGCATCATAGGTACCATTTGGAACAGATTTCAAGAATGCAGTTCCTGCAGGCGAAATTATTGTTGAGAAGCATTCAAATTATTATAGATGAGCTAAAAATATAATGGAAGCTTCTCTACTATAAATTAGATTGTGTTTTGTTATCTTTATTTAAAAGATGAGTAAATTAGATTTTTTTGTTAAAAATTTCATCTAATTCTACTTTTAAAAATTGGCATACTTAATGAAATAACCAAATAATTATACGTGGATGTCATGTATACCTCATACTGAGTTAGATGAATCAATTATTAACCATAAAAATGGATGAAATTTTTAACAAAATAATTTATTTACTCTTTGATATGCTATTTAAGGGCTAATTTGCCCATATTTTAAATAGAACAAGCAAAATGCAATTCAATTTTTAGTACAAAGACTTTTACGATACTTTTATCATTTACCTGAAAAAGAAAGAAAAGAAAGAAAAGCATGCATGCATGCATACCATCTTGAACATGAAGTGTTACGCGAGGATCATCATAACCAATGGCAATATCAGGGAAGAATTCCTTATACACCTTTAAAAATCAAAACATAAAGTTAAACCCAATTAAGTGAAGGACATTTAGTTGTAGGGTTGTTGCTCTACTCACATCAATCAGCACAGTGTCTATCTCGCATATATCAATGTGGTGGACAGAATTGTGTCGAGATATTTCCCGGAGGATGCCACCATCTCCTCCACCAATCAGCAACACCTAAAATGGATGGAAATGACAGTTACCGAACCTCAAAATTTTGCTGCTGCTACCAAATAAAAATGATTAAACAAATCTGGGTTCATCATGAAATCTTATTATTGCACAAAAAATGGTAGACATTGGACTATATATATATAGACAAGTGATGATGTATAGAATAATAAATATATAAGAACCTTGTTGGGGGCTGGGATGGAGCAAAGAGGAAGGTGGGTCATCATTTCTTGATATGAACATTCATCCTTCTCGGTCAGTTGGAGTGCCCCGTCTAACACAAACACCTTTCCATATCCTGATGACTACAAATTAACATGTGCCAGCCAGGCCACCATTTATAAATTTAATTATGAAAGTTGGATTTTAAGAATATATTCGGGGTAAACTACGTTCAAGGTCATTAAACTATTTGAAAGTTTATACTTTGGTCATTTGACTTTCAAAAGGTACGAAATGGTCATTTAACCATTCAAAAGTTTTCATTTTAGTAATTGGACCGTTAAAATAGATATTTTATGGCTTTCTTTGTTCGCATCACCTACTTCAATCGAAAGCTTTCCTTCTTTTTCTCTTCTACAATTTAGTTTTTTTTTCATGAAACATCTTTAAACATCATGAATTTGTGAACCAAAATTCAAACAACTTCTTCTCTGATCACTGACATTAATTTCAGATCAACTTGGATTTAAGGTATGTTCTTTTATTTGTCGATAGGTATTGATCAACCATACCAATTGTCGGATTGTCACTTGGGGCTCGTTAGCCAAACCTTTTTAAAGAAAAAAATTAATAGCCCAGTGACTTAAATAAAAATTTTTGAATAGTTCAGTAGTCATTTTGTAATTTTTTAAAATTGAATGACTAAAGCGTAAATTTATTAATAATTTAATGACCTTAAATGTAGTTTACCCTAATATAATTAAATTAAATTAAATTAATATTACCAGAAACACCATCATTCTTTGGTACTTTGACTTCCCCTCGAATAAAACTTTCTCGACCTTTATGTAGTGTGCTTGTCCTTCAAGATACATTATGAACAAACATCCACAAACCTTATCAACATTCGGCAACATCAGTGGAACTACAAAATCTAAAATCTAAATCCACATCAAAATGTCCTTGCTTTTACAGCTTAGATATGATTGCTTTTAGGGCTACTTTTGTAAATTATTTAATAATATTTTGGTTTAGAAAAAAGTTTGAAAATTTGACATCACAAAACCACAAGGGTTTCACTTGCCAAATGAATAGAATTCCTCTATCCATGCATATTTTATTAATGGTTGAGAGAATGAATCTGTGATTAAAGTGGGGAAAAGGGTTTTAAACGTATATAAACAATATCCAAAGATATGAAATGGTATCTAGTTAGAGTTAGATTTGTGGGTAAAAGTATCATAAAAGTTTCTGAGATTGCATTTTGTCTTCTCTATTTAAAAAATAATAAACTAGTCTCTATACATTAGATCAATTTAACATTAGATCAAAGAGTAAATTGATCTTTTTAACTAAAAATTTAATCAACTTGTACTATTAAAAATTGACGTGATTGATGAAATAATCAAAAAATGACACATGTCATTCCACGTGTGCCTCATGCTAACGTATAAAGATTAATTTTTAATAGTAGAAATAAATGTAAATTTTAACAAAATGACTAATTTACTCTTTTATCAACATAGAGTCCCTCCATAGGTCTTTAACCTAGATTTGTGTAACGAAGGAGAAACCTTAGAACCAAAAAGAAATGAAGAATACTATGCATACATATATATATATAGTATAGGATATAACCAAAAGGAAAATGATATGTAGGGTGAGTTTGATGAAGTTGATGTTATATAAAGAAGGCAAAAAACAAGTTAGCTAGGTTTATAAAGATGAGAAAATATGATATAAAAGTAAGAAAATGTATAGCAGTAGTGGGCATTCATCACCTGGCCATATTGGACAATGCTCAGCAAACCATCCACCAGCTTCTTTAATATTGTCCACCATGTTTTCATCACCTCCACTAGTCAGAGTCTCACAATTACTATCATTGCTGATACTCACAATCTTCCTCTGGTCGCTTATGTGAATATTTGCACCAGAAACGATGTTATTCATCTCTGCCATTAGGGTGTAGGCTTGGTTTCTTAGTTTCTAATTCTCAGTGACGGGATATTTGTTTTCAGGTATGTGAGCTTGGCTTGGCTGCCATGGATGACAATAGTAGGTGGTTTTTATATGCTGGTTGAGTGGGGGGAGGGAACACCTGTCCCTATGCAATTTCTCAATCTGTGTGCTTTTCTGGTAAGATCATCATAATTGTTCATATCTCTGCCTTAAAACTGAAATCTGTATATAATTATCATAGGGACAAAATTAACCAATTTTTGTAACATGTTAATAAATTACATTTCGATTTTAGATATAGAATTTAAAAGGAAAGGTTATAAAATAAAAGGAAAGAATTAATCATGTTCAAATTATAATTTTTTGACATATATTTTTCATTTAAAGCATTTATTTATAATTTGAGTAAATTATTTTTTTAATGGTTGCTTTTTAATTATTTCATATCTTTTGTTTAAAAATTTTTATATGTTAAATATAAATTTAATTTTAAATAAATTATCTCTTTATTTTAAGATTTTATTTAATTTAATTAAGTTTTAATGTTATCATATTAGAACTAATAAATAGTACATTTTTAAGTTTAAAATATAATTTTAAAAAAATACATATATAACATTTATCAAATTAAATTTATATTTTTTTTACAAATATAATAATAATAGGTTCATTGATTAAAGTGGAGCAAAGATAAGTATAGAACTACAAAAAAATCGAATATTAATAATTTTAACATTCAAATAAATTAATTTAACAATAAATAAAATAACTAACTTGTAAGAATTTATTAATAATATTATTTAAATTATAATAAATTAATATTAATAAACAAACCATGATGAACTTTTATATTATTTTAATGTTAAATATTTTTAATATTAAATAAAATTAATATAAGTGATTCTAAATTAGTTAAACATTTTTAAAAGTATTTTGTAATTACATTATTGTTTCAGTTTATTAATGATTTTTATGAAAATTTTCATTAAAAAATTTAAACAAGAACTAATTTTTAAAAAAATTATAAATTTAATATACACAACTGATTTGTGTATCACATAGAAATATAAACTAGTTAATTAATATTACATCACAACTGATTTGTGTATCACATAGAAATATAAACTAGTTAATTAATATTACATCTCTCCATTCACTTTGTAATTTTAGCGATACATTTTTTTTTAGTTTGACCAAAATACCTTTCATCTTCATTCATCTAAAAGGGTCAAGTTCATCATATATATTAAAAATATATACTATATACAAAATGACTGATTGAGTTGGTGTTATGAATTAACTCGATATCAATTTAATTGTAAAAATATTAACAATACCCTTACTTTAAAGGATAATTAATATTCTTATAATGATATTTGTCTTGTAATACTTTTATATCAAATTCAAATAAAACAACTGAAAATCATTATCAAGAATTAAACACAAGACCAACAAATTTATATAAAAATCTTTTACCACCCTACCAATAATAATTTATTGAAATAATTATGTAAATATTTTTTTAATATAAAGTATTTTTATTTACCTACATCATGGGTGTGGGTGTGATAAAATCTATTCTATATTACTTTCCCTATACTTTTTATTTACTTTAGTTTAAAAGAAGTTAATAAGGAGAGTGGTTCCTTTTCTTTTTTTTTTTGGATAAATAATAGAATGCATCATATTGATTTATATCAATTTATTCTTACATAAGGAGAACCAAATTTATATTCTAAAACATCAAATATAGGAACATTAAGAATACATAGATTAACATCAGTAGATGGACATGTTCTGGTCTACCAATCAACAATAAAGTTTCCTTCCTTTTTCATAAACTGGAATTTAACAGACTCAAATTATCGAGATACTTGCTTTATTCTTCTGACGGGAATCACCGATGACGTACTTCCCAAACAATCAAACATTAATAGCAGAGTGGTCCCTTTTAACTAAAACATATTAATGAAGTTTGGATTTTACCTTTGGATGAACAAATTCATGCAAATAAAAGAAAACAAAAAAGCATTGCTTTTTTCTTAATAAATTGAGTTACCAATTTATATTAAATGCTTTTCCTGTTTAAATTTCTTTTTTTCATGTTTCTTCTGGTTTACATTATACAGACCTACTCCAACTCCATCATTGTACAGTAGTTAGAAAATGAAAAATAAAATAAAAAATCCATCCTTGAAACTACAGCAAACGTTTCTACTAGCTTGTTATGCAATCACACAACACTCTTACCCTTTTTGCTATCATTCATGTCATGCAGTTTGCCATTAAACTAAAATCTCCTGCTCCTTGCCGACACAAATATATTATTATCACTATTAATTATTATTAAAATTATAATAATTATTTCACTACACACTTGTTTTTAGTTACGGAGTTTTACCATCAGCACCTTAATATGCTATTCTGGTGAGGTGAATCCTCTTTCTCCACTTACATGTTAAATTACTTAATCTTTTCAAAACATTTTTATATTTTGAATAATTCTATTAAGTAATATTTAATGTTGAGGCTACTTGAGTAATGACCACTGCACTTAGCAAGGCATAGTTTTATAACTTATCTTATTTGTTGGCATGTTTAAGCTAAACGTTTTGGTTATTTGCTTGCATCTTTTCAAGAATGTTGTGTAAATAATCTTGTGTTTATTATTAGAGAAGAGATTAAATCAAACAAGATTATTTTTCAAGGATTCTTATGTGATCTACTTACCTTATATTACCAAGATAAGCAATCCAAGATTATATGGGTTGGCTTTATGAAGATTTATCTCAATCCTTTGTATCCTTATATAAAGGGTAATTGATTTGATGAAATTCGAACAGATCATGATGGATTGAAGTTTGCTTGGTGCATCTAAATTTGTGCTTTAAGGATGGAGTGCTTTTTCAACCTTGATAGAGTTTTTATTGTTGAGGCAAGTATGTGAGCAGTGGCTCACGTAGTGCCAACGATAGTGGTCACTACAGTTAGCTCTGTAACAAACAACATAACTTGCCATATTTGGAGTTGACAGTCTTTTAGAACAAAAATCCTTGGACTGAAAATCTTGTTGATATTGTAGTAGTATGACAACCCATCTACGAAGAACGATCTATTTTAAGCAACATATCCTGAGGATTAAAATATTGTGTATTTTATTTTAGTTGTTGTTTTATAGGGGGAATTGATTGTAATTGATCTAGTACGTTAGCAAGTCTCAAACTCTTATATATTTTGAGAGACTTGTATAGATTTTGTATCAAGTGAATTAGCACTGATCTATTCATTGACGAGCTCCTAATTGAGAGTGCTTTGAGAATGTAAACAAGTTTATTACTTGGATTATAATCTAAGTTTTCAAGGGGAAACTTAGAGGTGAATGATCTAGATCGTTAGCTGCAAAACTGAGATTAGTATATCGGCGTGTGATCAGGCTTAAATCACTTAGTATTAGATTTATAGCCTAAGTTTTCAGGGGAAAACTTAAGATAGTGGATTTACTCACTAAGCTAGATTTTGCAAACTTAGGAAAACTGAACTGTGTAAGTAACTTGTTGCGCTCTTGCTTTTTCTGTTCTTATCGCAATTTCACCTTTAATGGCATTGCAAGTAGCACTTATGTTATCACTAGCTATTTTCTTTGTAAGTTTCTATCGTAGGTTCCAACACTAAAATTTTAAGAAACCCTTTCTTGTTTTATGTAGTTCTTACATATTTTAAGTGATTATTTCAAGTATTACAAATTACCTAATTTCTAAGAAACCATTTTATTGTTTTAAGTATTTTTTTTCATCTATTACAAATTACTTAATTTCTTAGAACACTTTCATTTTTTTTGTTAAAGTTGTGTGACCCAAATTCTTGTTAAAAAATAAAATACAGTGATAAAACAAGGAGATTTGTGTATAGACCATGCCTCATAAGTAGAATCCATATAGAACTACTCTTCTTCTATTTGACATTGAGCTAGCTTGATCATGGAAATGCAAGAGGAGAAATTATCCAAACATCACAAACAATGATCTGAAATGAAGAGCCACCAGGGAGAGCTTAATGAAGTTGTATGCGAGAAGCGTATCTTATAGAAAGATTGAGGGATGTACTCCCAGGATAAAGGGTTCTGCCAAAGAGATAGGATTTTGTCAAGACTATTCCTTTTTGAGGAAAATCTGATGCCAGTACACCACCGTGATGATAACTCGTAGGGAGGAAAAGAGCGAAGGGGATGGCAAGCTCGTATAGTCATAAGGATGATGACCTGCTAGTTTAGCTAGATAGAGCGGTCTTTGCTTATGAGATAAGAGAGTCCTCAAGTCAGGGCTGGTGCGAGGGATAGATTATTGGAATTAATCTCACACTGCGAATAATGGAGTGGAATGAGAATGGATTCGCCAGAGTGGTGAGAGAAGTCATGATTCGATATAACCTTTCTGTGATAAATTTTTCATGTATTATATCATTTTATCATTTATATCTAGATTGTACACAAGTCATGGTATAGTCACACTTGTATAATCCAATCTCATTTTGTAAGAGCCCAAATTTGACCGGGCTAAAAACCAAATAAAAAGGGATAAATAAATAAACAATTGTTTATTTAACAGTCCAAGTCCATGTTACAAAGCCCAAACAGTGGGCCCAAAATCAAATATTTCAGACCCATTAACCCGGTTACTACCCAGCAGACCTAAAGCTACCCAGTGGACCCACTTACAACCTTAGCCCAAATACACTCGAAGCCCAGACCTAAACTAGACCCAAACAACAGAGGCCCAAAACCTAAAATTACCAGCTAGGGTTTCCAACCCTAGCTCTTTCCCCTAGCGCCGCAACAGGTTCTGGAAGGTTCGAGGAGCGTCTGTTCAGCTCCCCAATCGAGGCCATCACTCAAGGCTCTGCCTCCGTAATCAGCGCCTCACCGACACCACCACCAGACTTCAGGCCTCCATCAACGCCAGCGACCCTTCCATCACCGGATTTTTTGCGAGCACCTGCAAAGAAAGGAAAGAACCACAACAGCAAGCAAAAAAAACAAAGATGGAAAGAAATAAAAAGATTTCTTTCCCAGTTTTTGTAATAGCAACAGTGGCTATAAAAGCCCGAATCAAAACAGTGTAAAGGGGCCTTTTTTTTTACAGAATAGAAAGATACTTACAGAGATTCGTTCAACGATATATCAAACATCTTGAATAATATACCAGAAAGATTTCACAAGAAACGAAGGTGACTCATTACCCTTTTTCTGTTTTTATTTCATTTTTATCGCAAGCATTCGATATATAATATATTAACAGACAGAGGAAGAAAATACCTTGAGAATCGCCCTGAAAAGCGAAGCTTTTCAGGTTCCGACCGTCGTGTGTGGCGGAGTCGGTGACGGCGCGTGACTCTGAACGCGGAGGTCCGATGAACAGAGCAGATCGGCCTAGGGCCGAAGCTCAGAGGGCCGGGGAACCTTTCAGAGAGTTTTTTTTTCCTTTTTTTTTCAGAACAGGTTTCAAATGATTCAAAAAACTAAAATTGGCTTATATAGCCTTAATAGAACGGCACCGTTTTGGCTTAAGTCAATAAGCCTAAAAACGACGTCGTATAAAGGCCTCAGGATCCGCGCGTTGACCCGATTACCCGGGAAGGATCCGCGTGTTTTTGATAAATGGGCAAATTGCCCAATTGATCCTTCCGGTTTATTAAATCGTGTAGTTTCATTTATTTTTATTTTTAATTTGGCCCTAATATTTTATAATTGTTTCAATTTAGTCCCAACGATTATTACATTCTAGAAACGGCGTCGTTTAGGATTAGGGCAAATTGCCCAATGAGTCCTTTGTCGTTTTAATTCTTGCAAATCAGGCCCAGAACTTATATTATTTTGCAAATTAGCCTTATAATTCTATTAAAATTCAATTTTAACCCTTGTTTTATATTATTTTTTTTAAAAATTTTGTTATTCTATTATATATATAATTAATTTATTTTAAAGAACCATACATATATTATTATTAAAAATACTACTTATATTTTTATCATATATTATTTTCCTATATATCTATATTATATTTTATTATATAACATTTATTATATTTTTATTTTATTCTTTTTTTTATATGTTATGTATATCATATATTATCTATTATATTATTTATGTTTATGTTATTCATTATATTATTTATAATTTTTAAATTTTGTAAATTAAATTATATTTTTAACTCATATTTAATTATTAATTAATTATTTATTATGTATTATTTCATTTTAAACTGATATTTTTATATTATGAATTCTTTTACATACTTTTAAACCAATATAATTTATATATATAATTATTATTCTTTTATAAATATTTTTTTATATATATTGTATATTAAATACTATTTTAGAATTATTATTAAATATCATATTTTTATTTGTATTATATGTATATTTTGCTAACAATTATTCACTTTATATTATATTTATATATATATTAATTCTTTTATGTATCTTTATATTGTACGTACCATGTGTGTTAAATGTTATTTTTATATTTATTATTTGATGTTATATTTTGTGAACATGTACATCGATATTATATTTCTTTTAAATTGTATACCATGCATTATTTTTTAATTATTACTTTGTATGTATATTTTGCTTATCCATTTTCAATATAAGCTATGTGTATCTTTGTATATATGATGTTGTGTAATTTTATGTATGTATCTAGTGTATGATTTTTGTACTCTTGCCATTGTATCGTTTAAATGCATGTTTTGTTCACTTATTATTGCAATATTCCATTCCATAATGATAATGTGATTCCTCACACATTAATTAAAAACAAAATTCCAAAGTTTTCAAAAAATATAAAGGCAATGCTTAGTGTTCGGAAATTTCGAGAAAAGTAGTGCCCTAACTTATTGGGTTGCGACTTTTCTCGTTGAGTTCGAATAATCAAGTACCCTTCTAAGTTTTTTAAAATTTTTCAAAATGCGAGCAACTGTCTTGGAATTTCAAAGCAGTATGTCCTAACTCACTAGATATAGCGTTTTGTTGTTTTGAGATAGAGATTTCCAAAAAGGTAACTTAGTGTCAATACTTTGATACGAGTGAGCCCAAATTTTCAAAATCAAAATGTTTTAAAGAGGATTACATCTTAAAATTTTAAAATTCCCGACATTAAAGACACTTGATAATCAACTAGGTACCAATTTTTGGGCGTTACGAGGGTGCTAATCCTTCCTCGTACGTAATCGGCTCCCGAACCCGTTTCTTTTGATTTTGTAGACCAAAACAAATGATTTTAAAACAAAAATGTTTTAAAGGTGATCCAATCACACCTAAAAAGATTGGTGGCGACTCCCGTTTTCGTTTTTTTTAAGTCGATTCCCATTTTCCTAAAACTCGATTTAAAAATGGTCTCGACACATATTTCTTGATATTCTGAGCAGACTACAATAAACAAATAAGTGTGATATCTTATATCAACTTACTTGAGCATGGTTAAGCATTTCTAGTCTTACCCTTGCTCCCATTATGTAGGAGGGACAAATCCTATATTGATTAATCATATCTCACTACATAGATTGTGACATACCCAACATCAGTCTTTATAGTACAATCTGTTATAGTAGACGTTTGACTATACCAAAATATATGACTCACGATGTTGGGACAATGATGATCTCAAGTTTAAGGATCGTATACATAGTTATCACTATGAGTAATGTTGTGACTATTACATAAAAATCCAAGAAACATGTTCATAGTGAGTTAGCCCAGAATGTTGCTTTCTAACATATACCCATGTATTGATTTTTGCATCCCTATGTCAATGACAACATTTTGTCATCAATCGACTACACATTAGTCTTAATGCATTATTATTTTCTAAGCCCACAATAATGCTTGACTAAAGAAATTTTAAGAATAATCATATTATTCTCAATACTTTATTTATTAATCAGTTTATTTACACACACAGAAAAAGAAACTGAAATAGCAATGGCAATGCCTTATATTAACAAACACATCAAAATGAGTATGTGAGTACAATCATATCATAATTGGTCTTTGGGCATACTTTAACAGATAGTCCTTAGCTAGATTTTTAGAGTTGTATTGTAAACAACAGATTGATTAAAGATAGAAATGAATTGAATGATTAAACATTCAGCGGCTTAAGGCATTAGCTATAAGAATATTTTTTAATATTATTAGATAAACTTTAATTTAGTTTGTTCACTAATAGCTAAGTTGAAATTTATTAAGTATAGGTCCATTTTTTACGCTCCCCCGGATTCGGTGGACGAGTCAAGTTTAAGGTGTTCCATTAAATTTATAGTGGCATTTTTCCCAAAAAGTGTCGTCAGATGTGCCACATTTAGTGGCAATCCTTAAAGAAACATTGCTAATTAATGATTTTAGAAGGTGGAAATATGAATATTTGTGTGAAATTCATTAACAACATATATATAACGACATTTATTCTAAAAATGTCGCTATTGATCCAAACATATGATGGTGGTTATAATTTAATCACCATAAATATTATAATTAAAAAATCAAAATGTTTTTAATATTATTCATTTATTTTAGCAGCATTTTGTTTTTGAATGTCGTAAATTCTATCACTTTTAGCAACTTTTCACTTATAAATGCCGCAAATTTAATGACATTTTGCTTATAAATGCCACAGATTCTATCACGTTTAGTGGTGCTCACTCAAAAACACTGTGGCATCCCACACCCAACTTGGTCAATGAACTCGAATGTAAGATGTGATATTCCGTTACTTTCCAACATTACTACTTGAAGCTTTGACAAACACAATTGGACTAGCAACAACAAATTTACCTTTCTATTCAATATCCTAAAACTCCTTTTCCAAGATTCTCTCTACCAGCGATAAGAATCTAATCAATTTTGTCACATTGAACTTTTTTCTCCTTTTCTTTTAACCCTAGCCCTAGCCTTAGCCCTAGCCTTAGCTTCTTATTGTGTCATCAATGCTTCACTCTAATGATGAAACATCGTCTAAAACCACCCAAAGAAAAGCCCAAAACCCTTTCTCTTCCTTTCTTTAAATGATTTTCTTAAAAAATCATTGGAAATTTCCAAATATCCTAAGAGACTTTTGAGCTTCTTAAACCTAGATCTATTTCATTAGTCGTTAGATCGGCCCAATTTTAAGATATGTTACTCTTATTGATGGTGGCTATTTCTTCACAGTTAGGATTTACAAAGTGACAATCGAAAACCCATAAACTGTCATTGACTTGAGATAAATTATCTTCTTCTTATTGTTCTTTTTTCAATGTTTCCCTTTTGATTTTGGTTAAATTTGTACATGATTTGATTTCTTTCACCTTATTTTTAGCCACTATAAAAAAGGCATAATGACATTAATTGTAATGATTCCAAAGAAATTGAATAAAATTTTATTTCTTCATGTAATACAAGGCTTGGGCATGATTAGAGGTGTTCAAGGGCCGAGCTACCCGGCCCGGCCCGAAGGCCCGCCTGAAATATGGGAGGGTTTGGACAAAAATATAGGCCCGAAAAATGAGCTTGGACAAAAAAATAAGGCCCGTTTAAAAAATGGGCCGGGCCTCGACTAAGGTATTTTTAGCCCAGGCCCGACCCGAATTCACTAAATGACAAAAAAAATCTACATTTTTTTTATTTTTGAATGTTATTTTCTTGTTGTTTTCTCCCTATTTTGCTACCATTTTACTATTATGTTGCTACTATTTTGTTGTTATTGTTTGGATATTGTATAAAACTTATTTTCTTGTTAATTTTGTTATTATTTTAGAGGCATTTACTTGTTAAGTTGTATCTATCTTAGTGTTATTTAAGTCTACATATTTTTTAAAATTTATTTTCAATTTGTTGGGAAATATTTATTTTGATGTTTTTAGTATTTGTGATGTATTATATATATTTAAAAATAATATAAAAATTAATACGGACGGGCCGGGCTGGGCCTGGGTTTTAATATTTTTATCCGGGTCGAGCTTGAGCAAAACTTTAGGCCCATTTTTTTGGGCCTGGCCCTGCCCGAGCTCAATAAATGGGTATATTTTTTAGTTGAGCCCAGCCTGAACCCGGCCTATGAACACCTCTAGGCATGATGTTACCCTTTGTTTTTTCACTACTATTCTATGGCGAATATGGTAAAGAAATTACTGAGGTTTTTTCTAGTTGATTTGTTGTAGAGGAATTTGGTGAAGATTTCAAGCTTGAAGTCTTAGAAGATAAGGAAACCCCCATTGTTAGAAGGTACAATTTGATTGGGGAAAGATAGGTTTTGGTTTTCAACTATTAATTCATATAAATTAAATTTGTGTTTTGGATTTGATCAAAAAAAGAAGAAGGAAAACTAAGGGTTAAATCTTTTCATAGGTGGTGTTTGATTGCCAATAGAATCCCTAAAAGAACAACTAAGGAGGTTGAGAAGTATTGGACTTTAAAATTCTCTAATAATAATCAAATGCCTAATCTAAATTAAGGTTATCTTTGTTATAAAATAAAGAGAAATGAAGAGAATAAAGAATAAAGAATGTAGACACTCAATTTTGCCCGGGCCCAGAAATAAGTCCAAAAACAAAAATAATAAACCCAAAAAAAAAACCGAAGTCCAAGTTCAGTCCAGAATTACAAATATAATTTGGCCCGATCGGAATGGCCCATTACTTGAAAAGATTTAAGGTCCATCTACAAGCTTGACTCATATGGAAATATAATCTTCAATGATATGCAATCTTAGATATGATATGCAATCTTAGATATGATTGCAATCTTAGATATGATATGCAATCTTAGAAGATATGATTTTGTAATCTTAGAGATTTAATTTGTAGATACCTTTTAATCTTAACCGTTGATGTAATTGATCTATAGCGTTGGATTTGAGGAGGTTCAACTATAAATAGAGGCCTCTCCCTTCATTGTAAACACACTGGAGTTTTGGGAAACAATAAAAATTTTTGAGAGCTTTCACTCAAATTTCTCTCCCTCTTACGTTCTTATTTTCTACGATTTGTTCTTATTTTATTCTTTGTTCATCTTCGTTTTTCAACCCTTTTTATTTTGATTTAATCCATGTTTCCCGAATTTTTTTTATATATATTTTAATTTTTTAATAATTTTAGTATCATATCAAACTCTTTCATTTTTTAATAATTTTTTTTAGTATTAGTCTTAGTAAATTATTTTTTAAATTTTACTGAAATCATTATTTTAAAAAAATATATTTCATTTAATTTTCATATTTTATCCAAAAGTTTTTCTAAAATGAGGCAATGTTTTTCGTATTTAGGAATTCGGGAAATAGTGCCTTAACATGCTGGGTTGCGATTTCCCGTTTGTCTAAATGCCTAAAGTATCCTTCTAAATAGATTTTGTAAATCACGAGATGATTTCAATTACGAGAGTTTAAGAATATCGTGTCCTATCATGTTGGATGTGATGTTTGTATTCTTCGGAGCTAAGGAATCTCGATTTTTCAACTTAAATAATTCCGATTTTAAAAAAAGGATCCTATTTTTAAATCCTTTAAAAATTTTGACATTAAGACAGAAAAGTATTCAATTTGGTACCAATTTTGGACGTTGCGAGGGTGCTAATCCTTCCTCGTACGTAACTGACTCCCGAACCTGTTTTCTTAATTTTCGTAGACCAAAACGTTTTATAAGGTGATCCAATCACACCTAAAAAGGTTGGTGGCGACTCCCGTTTTCGTTTTTCAAAAGTCGATCCCTATTTTTCAAACATCCCTTTAAAAAATGGTTTCGACAGCTTGGGGACTCCACTGGGGACTTAAGAGAGTCAAGCCAAGAAATTGAGTATTTTCTGTCTTAATGTCGGAAGTTTGGAAAATTTAAAATTGGATCCTTTTTACATGTGTTTGCTGCATATGTTTGTTACCTTATTGCTGTACATTGCATTTGCATGACCGTTGTGGTCACACCCTTAAGTGGGAGTGAGAAACTACGCTTTCGTAAGGTTTTCACCTTCGTATGAGCTACTGGATTGCTTTCGGGATACTGTACCTATGTCTTCGTGAGATTTTCATCTCCGTATGGCCATAGGGAAATATGTCGCCCTGAACTGAACTTGGTCTATATGAGCCTATAATGGTGAAGACCAAGGAATCTGCTGGTTCAGGTACCCTGGCTTTAGAGCTAAAGCTCATATAGTGAACTTTAAAGAGTTTAGGAAAGATAGTGATAGCCTTTAGTAAGCTACCCTTGTAAGTACTTGTTTATCATTTTTTTATGATACTGACCTATTTTTATTTTGCTATCATTGCATGTCATTTGGCATTTAAAGGTGTCGATTCACGGCTCGATTTCTAGATTAGAAAGTTTTGTAATGAGGAATGAATACCTTGATAAAGTGGAGGACAATGCTTCTGTCTGTACCTGGTCAGAGAAAACCCAGTTAGAGAAAGGAGATAGTGTCACTGAGGGATATAAGTCAGAGTTATGGGACTTCACCCGTATTAATTCGACGCAGAATGAGTTTCAGGAGCTGAGAAACATTTGGGCCCAATGGGATGATGAGGCTAAGCAACTTTTCTATCAGAATTATGGAGACCTTCCCTATTTGCTGGACGTCAAAGTAGATAGGCACTTGTTTCGAGCTATGGTACAGTTCTGGAACCCTGCTTATAGTTGCTTTACATTTGATGATGTTGATCTTACACCTGCTTTGGAGGAGTATACGGCTTTACTGCATTGCCCGAGGATTCAGAGTCACAAGGCTTATGTTAGGCCTGCTAGTCTTCCAACTTTTGCAAAGAAGTTGGTGATGATTACTGGGATGAGTGAGCAGTGGGCTGTAGCTCGTATACAGCAAAAGGGTGATAGTAAGTGCGTTCCATGGGCCGTTTTGAGGGATTTGATATCGACACATCCAAACGTAAAGAAAAGGGTCGACGTCCTGGCTTTGAGTATTTACGGCATGGTGATTTTCCCAAAGGCGTTGGGGCACATAGATGAGGCAGTTGTGGATTTGTTCGATCGCGTTGATAAGTAGAATACACCGGTACCAGCAGTCCTAGCTAAGACATTTAGATCTTTGAGTGCATGTCGGAGAGCCGGCGAAGGTAGATTCATTGGATGTGCACAGTTGCTGTTGGTTTGATTCCACAGTCATTTTTGGAAGCTTGATAAGGTTCCTTTCCGAGTATTCTTTGAGGGTTATTCTCCCTTAAAAGAAGCAGTAGACATGCCAAGGAGAGATGACATTTCAGAGGAGAGGTGGATAGACATTCTTCAAAATCTTCGAGAGGAAGATGTTATGTGGAAGGCTCATTGGTTGGTTCCTAGTGAAGTCCTTTACCGCTGTGGCAGTTTTGATTGGGTCCTTTGCCAGGGATTTGAGGAGTTGTTGGATATACATCATTGCTTGTTCTAAAGCAATATAGAGCGAGGCAGTTCATATCGGTTACACAGGGTCTAGCTCAATGTGATTTCTCTTATAAAGGAGATCACTATAAGAAAAAGATGCGAGAGATTTCTGAGGCTTGGAAGAAGCCTTTTTGTATGAAGATCTTGACCGAAGGCTCGACGTCAATCCTTGAGTATAAAGGGTGGTTTAGTAGGAGAGTCAACAGTAATGCCTCTAGGCCAATTTTGGAGAGTGGCTCGGTCATTAGAGGAGAGCTTACGAGTGATTCCATCAAAGTTGGAGGTTATGAAGCAAGAGTTCGAGAGAAATAATTCAGAGATTGAAAAAAGGATTGAGAAGCTCGAAGAGGAAAAAATGTGTTTAAGTCTCGATGTCGATGTTCAAAAGATGGAAGTCGAGAAGGTGAAAAAGGAAAAGAGAAAGATCGAGGAAGATCGAGATGATTTAAAGACGCACTACAAAAAGGCCTAGGTAACGTTGAAAAGGGTCGGATTAGGGAGATCTCCAGAGCAGTGGCAGCAAGAGATTCAGGAAGAAAGAGCCAAAGCCGAGTATTGGGAGAAGAAGTTCCAAGAGATGCAGTCGCGTAATCAGGCCCTAGAGAAGGAAAATCAAGGATTAAAAACTAAGGTGGCTGAACTTGGACGATCTCTTCATCATCACCGAAGTCGTAACCTTGCAATCGAGTTAAAGTCTAGCTTGAATAAGATCGAGGAAATGAAACACAATATCGGAAGGTTAGAAGCAGTACTACAGGGCTGTGAGTTACGGATTGAGCAGCTCAAGGCAAGAGAAGAATAGTGGCAGGGAGAACTTCACCATCTTCAGGATCAAGTTGGAAATAGGGATTATCTCATGGGAGAAGCCTTAGTTCAGATTCGAGAGGTTGCTAAACACTTGCAGGATTTGGCAATACAAGCTAGAACGCTGACTATAATGTATGAGTCATTGTCAGACAGAGGACGAGAGTTAACATTGTTATTAGATAGGGTTAAGACTCTAGGCCTACGGACGAAAGCGTATTTGTAATCCGTTTTATGAAAAGATTTTTGTTCCTTAAATAACGTTTTCTAAAATGAAATTGAATCAGAATCGACATCTTTTTACATTCATGCATTTGCATTTCATAGCATCTCATTGTATCATATGCATTCAAGTTTATAGAAAGACCCTAATTAGTTAAAATTAATAGGGAGAAAGAGAGTAAGAGAAAGAAAATCTGGAAGCAACATATCACTACGGAACTCGTGCGAAAACTAAGAACATGGACCAAAGATTTGAACAGTTACAGAAGGACATGCAGGACCAATTG
Source organism: Gossypium hirsutum (assembly GCF_007990345.1). Lineage (NCBI taxonomy): Eukaryota > Viridiplantae > Streptophyta > Magnoliopsida > Malvales > Malvaceae > Gossypium > Gossypium hirsutum. The sequence goes on along the minus strand of NC_053430.1, from coordinate 8,304,530 downwards.
CAAGAGCAATTGGCAAAGATGTAAAACGACATGAGGGAGCAAATGTTGGAGGCACAAAGGAACATGATGGCTAAGATGGCCCAACTTTTGAGGGCCACTGATAAGAGAAAGGCTCCCATAGCAATTGTTGGTGAGGAGGGTGAAGATCATCCTCCAGGTTTCACCCCACCCCACGTGCTTACACAAACCGAGGCACTTCCTTGGAGGCCATCTGTCACTATAAGGCCCCAACAAGGGTCGGTCGATACTGGGATCCCCATGAATTTCCTAACTAGTTCAGGACTCAATTTGGGTGACAATCCTGCAAATCCTGTCATTCCTGACTTAGACATGACTGAAAAAGAGGATCTATGAACTGAGGCTGCAAGACAGTTAGAAGATCGCTGCAAATGGTTGGAGGAAAAGTTCAAGGCTTTAGAGAATGCTGATGGGCATCATAAGGTTGATGCCAAAGATCTAAGCTTGGTCCCAGACTTGGTGCTTCCTCACAAATTCAAGATGCCAGAATTTGAGAAGTACAATGGGACTACTTGCCCAGAAGCCCACATTACAATGTTCTGTAGGAGGATGACTGGGTATGTAAATAATGATCAATTGTTGATTCACTGTTTCTAAGATAGTTTAATTGAAGCAGCAGCCAAGTGGTATAATCAACTGAGCCGGGAAAAAATAAGTTCATGGAGGGATCTTGCACAGGCCTTCATGCAGCAGTACAATCATGTGACTGACATGACTCCGGATAGGATCACGCTGCAAAACATGGAGAAAAAGCCTAATGAAAATTTTAGGCAATATGCACAGAGATGGAGAGAGGTAAAAATGCAAGTTCAACCACCGTTGTTGGAGAAGGAGACTACCATGTTGTTCATCAACACTCTAAAAGCTCCATTCATCACTCACATAATTGGGAGCACCGCCAAAAGCTTTGCGGATATAGTCATGGCGGGAGAGATGATTGAGAATGCCATAAGGGGTGGTAAAATTGAGGGGGAAACAACTAAAAGATCGGCCCCAATGAGAAAGGATAGTGAAGTGAATAACACAAGCACTTTCAACACGAGGGCAATCACAGTTGGTCAACTGAAAATAGCTGCGGTTGAGCAACAGAGTTCTTAAAGGGAGGAGAAAGGTACAAGGCAAAATTCTGAAGGGATGCAATTCACACCTATCCCCGTGACGTATCGTGATCTCTATCAAAGCATATACGATGCACATGTTATTTCTCCTTTTCACCTTAAGCCATTGCAGCCCTCATATCCTAAATGGTATGACACAAACGCCAGATGCGAATACCATGCTGGAATACTGGGGCATTCGATTGAAAAATGTACTGGTTTTAAGAAGGCCGTAGAAAGGCTTATTAAGATGGAGGTAGTGAAGTTCGATAATACCCCGAATACTGAAAACCCATTACCAAATCATAGCGATCAAGGAGTGAACGCCATTGGTGAAACCAGTGAGAGGAGAATAAAGGAAGGCGTGGCTGAGGTGAGAACGCCGATGAAGATGATTTGGGAAAAATGGTAAAAAGAGAGATGATAACCTCTAAAGAGAGGAATGAAGAAGCAAGGGACTATTGTGAGTTCTATGTCGAAGAGAGGCACAAGATTCAAGAATGCGACGAGTTTAAGGCCTTGATACAAAGCCTTGTGGACAACAAGGAGCTAGGATTTTATGAAGCTGGGCCAAACGAGAGACATATATGCACATTAGAAGGTGCACCGAAGAATCAAAACCGGCCAAGGATCATTATTTCTTTACCAGGAAGTAATAAAGTTGAAATACCGACGGTACCGAAAGTCATCATCCATAAACTTGTTTCCTTTCCTTATAAGGATAACAAGAGGGTACTATGGAGTTATAATTGCCGTGTGTCAATGTCGGAGAGGGAGGATATAGCAAGTGCTTCTAAGGAAGTTCAAGGTGAGGGTTCCCATACACGGAGCGGGAAGCGGTATGATACAGTGGGCGTTAGAGAGGAGCCCACAAAAATAAAGAATGATAGTACAGAGAAGGAGAAAGAGGCCGAAGCACCTATCAAGGAGCCAGTAAAGGAGGAAGAGGCTAAGGAATTTCTAAAGTTCCTTAAACATAGCGAGTATAACGTGGTTGAGCAATTGGATAAGTAGTCGGCTCGTATATCAGTATTGGCTCTACTTTTGAGTTCTGAGGTACATCGGGATGTATTGATGAAGGTGCTCAACGAAATATATGTCACCCATGACATATCCGTTAACAAGCTGGACCGGTTGGTGAATAACATAAGTGCGGATAATTTCATCTATTTTAATGAAGATGAAATCCCACTGGGGGGCAGAGGGTCAACAAAGGCCTTGCACATCACCACTCGATGTAAGGGGTACACATTCCCAAATGTGCTCGTCAATAATAGATCGACTTTGAATGTTCTACCGTTGTCTACTCTAAACAGGTTACCCATTGATGATTCTCACATGAAGACATGTCAAAATATGGTAAGAGCCTTTGACGGTACAGAAAGGAAGGTGATGGGAAAGGTTGACATCCCATTAGAAATTGGGCCGAATATATACGAAGTAGACTTCTTGGTGATGGTATCAAGCCTTCCTACAATTGCTTATTAAGGAGGCCATGGATACATTCAGTGGGAGCGGTGCCCTTATCGTTGCACCAAAAATTAAAGTTAGTGACGGATGGACGGTTAGTAACCATCAATGCGGAGGAGGATATTATTACCGCAGTCACTCGCAACGCCCCTTATGTCGAGACGAACGAAGAGTCTATTAAGTGTTCCTTTCGCTCTTTAGAATTTGTGAATGCAAGCTTCATTTTAGAAGGGAGTGAGCCACCAGCGCCAAAGATAGCAAGAGCCATGAGGATGGCTCTAAAAATGATAGTGGGAAAGGGAGCCTTGCCAGGAAGGGGGTTAGGAAAATACCTGCAAGGAGGGACTCAAATCCTAGAACTAAAAGAGAAGAGAGATCGCTTTGGTCTGGGCTTCAAGCCAGACTATAAGCAAAGGAGGAAGGAAGTTGAGAAGCGCCAAGAGGGAAAAAAGGCGCGCCTTAATAGAAGAGAAGTGGAGTAGGAGCCAATGACATTCCCTCCAATATCCCAAACCTTTATATCAAGAGGGTTACTTTTAGAAGAAGGTCATCAGATTAATGCTATACACGACAAATGATCGAAGCAAGGAAACCTTGAGGGCATTCGCCATTACGAACCGGGAAACTCTCTGAACAATTGGACTGTGGAGGAACTTCCTGTAGTATTTAGAAATTTTTCAGAGTAATTCTCGAAACATTCTTATTACTCTAGAGCCTAGGAGTAATAGGATTTCATTTGTGAAATGGGCTTACAATCATCTATTATTTTTTAAGAAAGCATAACTTTTATCAATTTGAACGAGTATTGTTTCATTTTTATTAACCAATATTCTGTTAAATTTAGGAAATTCTTATTTTTTCATTCATAGCACATAAATAATCATTCTTAAATTCATTCATTCTTTATACTTCATAGATCCCTAGATATCAATGACATGAGCATTAATATTACAAATCCTGATTTCTCTCGTGAGCAAGATATGTGTTTAGAGGAATCACAGGATTTTGAAGATATCCAGGATTGAGATGTGTCTCTAGATCTTTTGAGGATGGTAAAACAGGAGGAGAAAAAAATCATGCCACATGAGAAAGAGGCAGTAGAGAATGTAGCCCTAGAGGAAGGGAAAGAGGTGAAAATTGGCACGCATATTGCTGATGATATAAGGCAAGGACTGATTGAGTTGTTACGTGAGTTCAAGGATATCTTCGCATGGTCCTATCAAGATATGCCAGGGTTAAATACTGATATTGTGGTACATCATCTTCCAATAAGATAGGATTGTAAAACAGTTCAACAAAAGTTGCAAAGAATGAGACCAGATATCGTATTAAAAATAAAGGATGAAGTCAAGAAACAGTTCGATGCAGGATTCTTACAAGAGGTGAAGTATTTTGAATGGGTAGCTAACATTGTACCAGTTCTTAAGAAGGATGGAAAGGTACGAATGTGTGTTGATTACAGGGATTTGAACAAAGCTAGCCCAAAAGATAATTTTCCTCTGCCTCATATAGACACTTTAGTAGACAACATAGCGGGATATTCGTTGTTCTCCTTCATAGATGGTTTTTCAGGGTACAATAAGATAAAGATGCATCTTGAAGACATGGACAAAACCACCTTCATAACCTTGTGGAGGACTTTCTGTTACAAGGTAATGCCATTTGGGCTAAAGAATGCAGGGGCAACATACCAAAGGGCTATGGTGACCTTATTTCACGATATGATGAACAAGGAAATTGAGGTGTATGTTGATGATATGATTGCCAAATCTTGAACAGATGAGGAACATATTGAGGTTTTAAAGAAACTATTATTGAGATTAAGGAAGTTTCAGTTAAAACTTAATCCGGCAAAATGCACTTTCGGAGCCAGGTCGGGGAAGTTACTAGGTTTTGTGGTCAGTGAAAAAGGAATAGAAGTTGATTCAGACAAAGTTAGAGCCATACAAGATTTGCCTTCACCACGTACTCAGAAAGAAGTTCGGGGTTTTCTTGAAAGGTTGAATTATATTGCTCGGTTTATTTCACAATTAACTGAGAAATGTGACCCTATATTTCGCCTCCTTAGGAAACACAACCAAGGTACTTGAGATGAGGAATGCCAGAGTGCTTTCGATAAGGTTAAGCAATACTTGTTAAATGCTCTTGTGTTATCTCCACCTAATCCAGGGAGACCATTAATTCTATACTTATCAGTGTTTAGCAATTCTATGGGATGTGTGCTTGGCCAACATGACGAGTCGGGAAGAAAGGAGAAGGCGGTATACTACCTCAGCAAGAAATTCACAGAGTGAGAGATGAGATATTCGCCAATTGAAAAATTGTGCTGTGCTTTAATCTGGACGACTCGAAGGTTGAGGCAATATATGTTGTATCATACTACTTGGCTTATTTCAAAACTTGATCCTCTGAAGTATAAGATGGAGTCAACAGCTTTGAATGGAAGAATGGCGAGGTGGCAAATTCTGCTTTCAGAGTTTGACATAGTTTATGTGAGCCAGAAGGCTATAAAAGGAAGTGCGATAACAGAATTTCTGGCTAGTAGAGCTCTAGAAGACTATGAGCCATTGAATTTTGATTTCCCAAATGAGGAGTTGATGTGTGTAGCAGCTACAGAGGATTATCCTTGGAGGGCATCCAATGCAGTGGGAAATGGAATTGGGGCAGTCTTGGTATCCCCAAATGGTGATTATTATCCATTCACGTGCAAGTTGGATTTTGATTGCACAAACAATATGGCCGAGTATGAAGCGTGCATCATGGGACTCTGAGCAGCTATAGAGCGAAGTATAAGAACCTTGGAAGTTTATGGAGACTCTGCGTTGGTAATTTACCAACTTAAAGGTGAATGGGAGACAAGGGATCCTAAATTGATCAATTATCGAAAGGTAGTTTTGGGGTTACTTGAGGAGTTCGATGACATCACTTTCAATTATATCCCACGAGACGAAAACCCGATGGCAGATGCTCTAGCAACCTTGGCTTCAATGATTAAAGTGAATAAAGAGGAGGAGATGAGACCTATTTAGATGAGTATTTTCGAGGCTCTAGCTCACTGTTGTAACATTGAGGAAGAAGAAAAGGATGATAGATAACCCTTGGTATCAAAATATATTGCGATATGTGAGAGATCGTAAATACCCAGAACAGGCAACTGAAAATGATAAGTGAACTTTAAGGAGATTAGCTTGCGACTACGTTTTGGATGGGGACATCTTGTACAAAAGAAGAAAGGACCAAGTACTGTTGAGTTGTGTTGACGCCGTGGAAGCTAAGTTAATCTTGGAAGAAGTTCATAAGGGTGTTTGTGGGACGCACGCTAATGGTTTCATGATGGCTAGACAAATCATGAGGTTTGGATATTATTGGTCTACTTTGGAAGGGGATTGATCAACTACGCCAAAAAATGCCATAAATGTCAGATTTATGGAGACAAGATTCATGTACCACATTTACCTCTACACGTTATGACTTCTCCATGGCCTTTTTCTATGTGGGGCATGGATGTCATTGGGCCAATATCACCAAAAGCTTCAAATGGGCATCGCTTTATTTTTGTGGTCATTGATTACTTCACGAAATGGGTAGAGGCTGCTTCTTATGAGAATGTTACTAAGTCGGCTGTAATTCATTTCTTGAAGAAAGAGATTATTTGTTGGTATGGGATGCCTAAAAGGATCATATCAGACAATGCACTGAACTTGAACAACAAAACGATAGCAGAATTTTGCAGTCAGTTCAGGATTAAGCATCATAACTCTTCGCCGTATCGCCCAAAGATGAATGGGGCAGTGGAAGCTGCTAACAAAAACATCAAGAAGATAGTGGGGAAAATGACTGAAACCTACAGAGACTGGCATGAGAAGTTACCATTTGCACTCTTAGCTTACCGAACATCTGTCAAAACCTCTACCGGGGCAACTCCTTTCTCGTTGGTTTATGGGATGGAAGGAGTGTTACCCATTGAAGTGGAAATACCGTCTCTTCGAGTCTTGTCAGAGATAAAGTTGAATAAAGCTGAATGGATACAATCGTGATATGATCAATTGAACTTGATTGAGGAAAAGAGGCTAAAGGCCATTCCTCATGGTCAGATGTATCAGAAGTGAATGATACGAGCTTACGATAAGGAAGCGCGACCAAGAGAATTCCACGAGGGGGATCTTGTGCTGAAAAAGATCCTCCCTATTTAGAAGGACTTTAGAGGGAAATGGATGCCAAATTGGGAAGGGCCGTATGTCGTGAAGAAAGCCTTCTCTAGGGGTGCATTGATCTTAATAGAAATGGATGGGAAGAGTTTGCCCAATCTAGTGAATTCAGACTCAGTCAAAAAGTACTTTGTCTAAAGTAGAGAAGAATTCAGGGTGAAAACCCGCAAAGGGCTCCTTGAGTTTTCGAAAAAAATAAAAAAAAATAGAGAGGCCAAGGTGAAAACCCGCAAAGGGCCCTTTGTGACCAAAGGGGTTTTGAGTTGAAAACCCGAAAGGGCAGCTCAAATTTTGAAGAGCACACGGTAATCTTGCTATATCTGATTCAACGAAGAGTGAAGCGTGTTGCATATCGGGGCATCAACAAAGTACTTTGGATCTTTTAAACACATGTTGAGTTCAAGAAAGTCTTCATGGAGCTGGCATATAAACGCTCAAGCGGTGATATCTAGGGCATCTAACTTTTTTCCTGTTTGTTATCTTTAGATTCTTTTTCTTTTCAAAGATAGGCTTTTAGATTAATTTCCTTTGTATTTTTGACAAATTTATTCAAATCTAATTATTCTCAAGATTAAATTCATCTTCCATTATTCTTAAAGTATGTTGCATTAAAATAATGATAGATGAACTAAATAATTTTCACAAATGAAGTTTTGCTCATTACTCTGGAAATTTCTAGATAATACAAGAAACTAAAACAGAATAATTGTTCGAAGAATTCACGTAAGTGAGGTTTGAAAGAACTCAAGGAAATTCTTTCTTTAGTCCAAAATGATGATTGGACAAATCAAATGATTTGATCCTAAGAGAGGATCATCTTACAGACATTTTTGGTGGGTCATATCATTTGAAGAATGGTACAACCCACAGGCTGAGTAGGAATGATACTTCGAGAGAATTAAGGATAAAATTCGACGAAAGAATGAGTGGTGATGTCTGGAATAGGGGTCATATCCATAAACATTTTGCATTATAACAGGTTTAATTAGGAGCATTTGACTCATTTCGATCATAGCATCCTAATCATTAGGCATGAACTCATACACATTATACAGTTTATGTCCTTCAAGGGACAATGAAGATTGATGCGCCTTAACCCCCTAAGCAGTAGGGTAACAGGCTAAAGCATAGCAGATTTGGCTTTCATATGTTTACGCTGAAGCAGATCTAAGATGATTTAACATCTCTGTATTGTCAGTGAACAAATCGAAGAAACAGATTTAGCATCTCCATATTCGACGGAGAGCAGATCGAAGACATAGCAGATCTAACCTTCGGATGTCTTCACATCGAAGTAGATCCAAGATGATTTGGCATCCTTGCGTTGACAAGGAGCAGATCGAAGATATAGCAGATTTGGCTTTCACGTGTTTACGCTGAAGCAGATCTAAGATGATTTCGCATCTCTGTACTGTCAGAGAACAAATCGAAGAAACAGATTTGGCATCTCCATATTCGACGGAGAGCAGATTGAAGATATAGCAGATCTAACCTTCATTGAAGCAGATCCAAGATGATTTGGCATCTCTGTATTAGACGGGGAGCAGATCTGACCTTCATTAAAGCAGATCCAATATGATTTGGCATCTCTGTATTAGACAGGGAACAAATCGAAGACATAACAGATTGGACCTTCACTGAAGCAGATCCAAGATGATTTGGCATCTCTGTATTAGACGGGGAGCAAATCGGAGATAACAGATTTGGCATATCTGTATTAAATGGGGAGCAGATTGAAGAAGCAGATTTGGCATCTCTGTATTAGACGGGGAGCAGATCGAAGATAACAGATTTGGCGTCTCTGTATTAAACGGGGAGTAGATCAAAGATAGCAGATATCGCCTTCCCGAGTTGCAGTGAAGCAGATTGAAGCCGTCAAGAGGCCATTTAAAGAAGATCAAGGATCAAGAACTCAAGACTCGGCGAGCCCGGGCAAAATTGGTCCTTTTATAGTCTTTGCTCTATTCCTGTTACACAGCAATGAGCAAAGAGGGGCAGCTGTAGACACTCAATTTTGCTCGGGCCCAGAAATAAGTCCAAAAACAAAAATAATAAACCCAAAAAAAAAAACGAAGTCCAAGTTCAGTCTAGAATTACAAATATAATTTGGCCCGATCAGAATGGCCCATTACTTGAAAAGATTTAAGGTCCATCTACAAGCTTGACTCATATGAAAATATAATATTCAATGATATGCAATCTTAGATATGATATGCAATCTTAGATATGATTGCAATCTTAGATATGATATGCAATCTTAGAAGATATGATTTTGTAATCTTAGAGATTTAATTTGTAGATACCTTTTAATCTTACCCGTTGATGTAATTGATCTGTACCGTTGGACTTGAGGAGGTTCAACTATAAATAGAGGCCTCTCCCTTCATTGTAAACACACTGGAGTTTTGGGAAACAATAAAATTTTTTAAGAGCTTTCACTCAAATTTCTCTCCCTCTTACGTTCTTATTTTCTACTATTTGTTCTTATTTTATTCTTTGTTCATCTTCGTTTTTCAACCCTTTTTATTTTGATTTAATCCATGTTTCCCAGATTTTTTATATATATTTTAATTTTTTAATAATTTTAGTATCATATCAAACTCTTTCATTTTTAATAATTTTTTTAGTATTACTCTTAGTAAATTATTTTTTAAATTTTACTCAAATCATTATTTAAAAAAATATATTTCATTTAATTGTCATATTTTATCCAAAAGTTTTTCTAAAATGAGGCAATGTTTTTCGTATTTAGGAATTCGGGAAATAGTGCCCTAACATGCTGGGTTGCGATTTCCCGTTTATCTAAATGCCTAAAGTATCCTTCTAAATAGATTTTGTAAATCACGAGATGATTTCAGTTACGAGAGTTTAAGAATATCGTGTCCTATCATGCTGGATGTGATGTTTGTATTCTTTCGGAGCTAAGGAATCTCAATTTTTCAACTTAAATAATTCCGGTTTTAAAAAAGGGATCCTATTTTTAAATCCTTTCAAATTTTTGACATTAAGACAGAAAACTATTCAATTTGGTACCAATTTTGGGCGTTGCGAGGGTGCTAATCCTTCCTCGTACGTAACTGACTCCCGAACCTGTTTTCTTAATTTTTGTAGACCAAAACTTTTTATAAGGTGATCCAATCACACCTAAAAAGGTTGGTGGCGACTCCCGTTTTCATTTTTCAAAAGTGGATCCCCATTTTTCAAACATCCTTTTAAAAAATGGTTTCGACAAAGAAAATATGAAAGCAATAGAGAATGTACTTTATTGATCAAGAGGGATGATTACAATGCTTCATCAGAGTCTTCATTTATAGGCATAAGACGTATAAAAGAAGTAGAGATCTAATTCTAATAACTATTAGAATTTAAAGTACATTAAACCTTTATCTTGATCATAATGGACATCCACTTAATAAGATATTCACAACACTTCCCCTTGGATGTCCATTGATAGATAATGTGCATTGTTAAAATCTTATTAGGAAAAACCCTATGGGATAAAAACCTAATCAAGGAAAAATAGTACATAATTTATAATACGTATAATATGTTGTTTCATTAAAAACCTTACAGGGAAAACCCAATGGGATAAAACCTCGATTAAGGGAAAAAGAGTGCAACGCATATTTGCTTCCCCTTATGAAAACATCACATATTTTCTCATATTCTACGTATCCAATCTTGAATACTAGTTTTTCAAATGACTATTTGATTGTATTTGATAAGCATTTGTATTACCATTCTTTTAAAAGTCACGGGTGAGGGAAATTTGGGGAAATATATTTTGATCTCTTCAGGAGATTCAATAATAATCATAACAAACTTTAATCATGATTCTTTTAAAAAAACACAAATAGGTATTTTGGATCATTTTATAATCCTCATTCAACTATTATTCACTAAGTCAAATTTACCACATATATTCAAATTATTTCAATTCATATAAATGAATAATTTCTCGAGAATTTCAATATGCTTCTAGCATTCTAAATCCTTCAAGGATTTTAATATAAATTTTACTATATAGTGATTCATAAAAGGTTGTAACAATAATCATTAAATGCAAGTTAAATCTTTTATGAATTGTCAATTTAATAGTATATCTAAAGGTTATTGCATCCACTACAAAATAATCTTATATCTTTTCATAATCAATGCTAGGACTTGGCGAAAAACTTCATATTTTTATTCCACTTTTGCAAAACTACTTCAATTGCACCCTCACTGGCTTTATACCTTTAGATATTTGGACTACTGGTCTAAAAAACTCCACAAATTTAATTGTACTTGAGTTGTATCTTTCTATTTTGAACAATTTATTCCATATCTATATTTCTCAATAGATTTATTCAAAATCTTTCTTTTATTTTATTATTTCAATAATAATATTGCATGCAAAATCATTGTTGACCATTTTTATTATTCAGTTCCACATTTTCTCGAATTGATATAACTTATCGAGATCTCTTATTTTCATTATTTTAAAATTTAATTTTAGGTAATTGAATCTCTTTTGGAGTTTTACTTATTAGTTATGCCTTGGGTCTCTTCTAGAGCACCCGCCTCCACTATATGACCATCTAGAATAATTTTCATCTTTGGAAACGATCAATGTATTATTTATTGTAGCTGATTTTCCTGCTAGGACTTTGATTCAAATTAAAATATTAGATAATGTAAAACACTTGGTTATTCTCATTAAGGTTGTAAACACATTTAACAATTAACTTATAATGAGTTATCCTTATTGAACTTCTGGTTCAATTACTCTCCGCCTAACTCATTACAAGTTATTGCTTTTCTCCCTCTAATGTTGGGAAAACTGACAACTCATGTCACAATTAAATCTCGAATTAATTGCTCAAAAATATTATAAGGAAACTCATAAAAATATACATTCCCAATCTCTTATTATGACCTTTGCATTGTGGTGGAGCAGTTGGAACATATACCGTACATCCAAAAATTGTAATATGGGAAATATTTGGCTCTTAACCAAAAATTAATTATAATGGGAAGTATTTATAATTTATTGGCTTGATGCGTACAACATGTAAATCAATACGATTCATGCTGAAATAGAAAGTTTTGTTCTCATAAGTAATGGTTTAGCTATTAGTTGGAGGCATTTGATACATAATTCAGCTAAATCATTTTGTGTGTGAACATGAGTTACAGGATGTTCAACTTTTATCCCAATTGACATGCAATAATCATTGAAAACTCGGGATGCAAACTCACCAACATTAGCAAGATGAATTGTTTTAACTGCATAATCTGAAATAAATCATTTAAACAAGCAATCTTGCAAACGACAAGTTGCAAGTTGATAACCCATATGTGATTATTTTGTAGATGCATCTACCAAAATCATATAATATCAAAACTATCCACATGGTGGATGAATGGGCCCATATTTGTTTCAGAAATGAATGACATTAAATCTCAACTTTAGCTAGTGAGTTTCTAATAACCAATTTTCATTGAGAATAAGCAACATATGATAATTCTTTTAAATTGAAGAATCTTCTTGTTCTTTAATGGATGTCCATATGATATCTCAATTAATTTTCGTATCATATACGATCCAAGATGGTCTAACTGGTCACGCCAAGTAGTAAATGCATTTGTATTAGTAAACTTCTGGTTTACTTTAACTTGTGTTTCAATTGTACTAAATTAAAACAAATTGATAATTTTATTATTATTCCTTTTAATTTGTATCCAAGTATAACAACTATTGTGACATTTACTACTGAAAATGTCTAAATTAATGTGAAGTCTATAATGCCACTAAGTCAATAAATATAATTTCCAAATAATTATATCAAGGAATATGCCAAAATCTTCAAATATCTAAAAAAATTTGCAATGTCAGGTGCATCGAACCACAACGAGCTTTAGATAGAATTATCATATTTCATTTCTTATAAAGAGATCTTTCACATTCAAATATTTTGCTTCCAACCCCTAAATGGAAATGATAACAAAAGAAGATCACAAAGATAATCACAATCAATTCAATTTAATAACAAGAGTAATCAATAACTCAATCCTCCATTTTTCATCCTTTCAAAATAGATATTTATAGTAATAGTGATTCATATGAAATATAATATTTTCCTCATTCGAAATCTCAATATAAGATCCTTTATAAATATCTTTTAAAACCAATGGATTAACCATCACAAGATATTAATATATTAGCTCTTCTAGAGCTTTCGACTAATTTTGTACTATCAAATATTGAAATAATATTTATTTGTTTTAGAACCAAATCAGATAAATACTTTCTATCTATAATGATAGAATTTATTACTACATTCTCATATCCTTCCTCAAAGAATATTAACAAAAACAAAATATCATATGTGGCCAATAATATTTTATATTACATTGATAACATAAGTTATCTTTACCATTTGAAGAGTTATCTTGAGAACTCTTATTGTTCTCTTATTTATTACTATGTTCCAACTTTTAGTGGTCCATGAATATATCTTTTGTTTTCTTTATGTTTACATTCACTTGGAGGAATGCAACAAATCTAGTAGGACGAACTTATAAACATCCCAATAGATTCTTTATTTCATAATCACTATCGCAAACATGCGTGGATTTTAAATCATAATCTGTCTATTAATGTTGTCATGGTTAGTCTCTAATTATAATAAACATGATATAATAAATAAAATATAGTAAAATATACTTGAAGATCTTTAACATCATCGTCATCACCATGATCCATTATTAGATTGAATCTTTCAACATCGTTACCATGGAGGAGAAGTAGTGATTATAAACATCTTCTCAATTTCATATAGATAACAGTATCAAATCTTTCACCATCCTTAAGAACAAAAAGTAAAATAAATTAATCAAAATAATGATAACGTATAATGAAAGAAGAATGAAAAATAATAATCAGATATGAAACATTAAATAAAAGAAATTTCATGTAAAAACTTTGCATCTTGTCGTCAAAGATATTGAAAATAATGAAGGATAAATTTGATCGTTGATAAAAGGAACTATCACTTTGAGCAAGATCGTGCTGATAACGTGTTATAAAATAGAGATTGAGAGAATAAAGAACAAAGAAAATATGAAAGAAATAGATAATGTGCTTTATTGATCAAAAGGGATGACTACAATGCTTCATCAGAGTCTCTATTTATAGGCATAAGAAGTATAAAAGAAGTAGAGATCTAATTCTAATAACTATTAGAATTTAAAGTACATTAAAACTTTATCTTGATCATGATGGACATCCACTTAATAAGATATTCATAACAATCTTCATATTAGATCTTTGAGCTTTGCATTGGTTGATTGTTTCAGGGTTTTTTTTTCTGTTCATTGTTGACTATTTCAACTTTGAGTTGTATTACATACATGTTTTTAATTTCTAACCAAGCAAATAAAAGAATGCTTGGGCTTTGTATATGATCTCATTAGTGCTATTTTTAAAAAATCAAATAGTTGTAATATTTTTATATAGTTCTTCTATAATTTTTTTTCTATAATTTTTACCAATTTTTTGAATTTCTATCATATTTTTAATATTTTTTATTTTTAAGAATATTTCTATATATTTTTATATATTTAATATTTTTTAATTAATTGTCAACATGGCCTGTCAACAATTAATACATGTGGCATCCATGTTAGCAAGTTAGCGACACTATTAACATTTCCATCCAATTCTGATCAATTTTTTTTAAAAAATAATAGTTCAAAGGCTAAAAAAGGCAAAAATAATAAAGGGTTTCACTACAGCAAAACAGGTTTTTAGCGGCATTTTTAGCGCGTTTTTCATAAAAACGCCGCTAAAAAACGAGCATTAGCGGCGCTTTTTAAAAAACGCTGCTATAGGTTCACCTTTAGCGGCGCTTTTTAAAAAAACGCTGCTAAAGATTGAGTATTAGCGGCGCTTTTTAAAAAACGCCGCTAATGCTCGATATTTAGCAGCGCTTTTCAAAAAACGCCGAAAAAAATTTAACACAACGTATGGCTTTAGCGGCGCTTTTTTAAAAACGCTGCTAATGCTCAATCTTTTAGCGGCTTTATCGTTTTTCAAAAAACGCCGCAAAAAAATTTGCAAAACGCCGTAGTTTTGTATTGAGCTTTTAGTGGCTTTAGTGGCGCTTTTTAAAAATGACTTTAAAGATAGAGTATTAGCGGCGCTTTTTTAAAAAACGCCGCTATAGGTACACCTTTAGTGGTGCTTTTTTAAAAACGCCGCAAAAGAATTTTGAAAAACGTAGAAAATAATTTGAAAGTAAAAACATAGAAAAATATTTGTTAAAAATGAAAAAAATTAAAATACTATTATTTAAAATAATTTTAAAGATTTTTGGTATATGATTGATTGTTTTTTAATTTATATGTTAGGGTATATGGTTTAGGGTTTAAAATATTAATTTTAAATATTGAATTAATTATCATTATAGTTTAAGGTATATGGTTTAGGGTTTAAAGTGCATGAGTTACTATTTAGGGCTTATGGATTATGGGTTTAGGGATTATGGTTTATGGGTTATGGTTTATAGTTTAAGAGTTGGGGTTTAAGGCTTAAGGGTTAAGGGTTAAGTGTTAGGTTTTTGGGGTTTAGAGATTATGTTTATGATTTAGGGTTTATGGGGTTTAGAATTTAAGGTTTAATGTCTATGGTTTGGGGCTTTAGGGTTTATGATATAATGTTTATTATTTTGTGATTACAGTTTTGATTTTAGGGTTCACGGTTTAGAGTTTGGGGTTTATGATTTATTGTTTTATAATTAGGGTCTTTGTACTGTTCATTATTTTTAGGGTTAGGATATTAAGGTTTAAGGGTTAGGGTTTTTGATAAAATGACAAAAAAATTAATTTATTTTAGGATTTAGGTAAACAATAAGATTATTTTTAATTACTTTTTGTCCACTGTAATACATATATATATTTTGGGTTTAGGGTTTAGGTTTGTGGTCTATGATTTATGGTTTTGGGTTTGGGATTTGGTGTTTTGGGTTTATTTTTTAGTGTTTAGAGGTAAATATGGTGAACCCTTAACTTGTGTATCTTGAATTTTTTTTATAACATAAACCTAAATAAGATAAATATAAGTTATTATTTTTTAAAAATATATATATCAAAATGGGTTAAATCCCAAAAACATACATGAACAATGGTTTAGTGTGCAATTATATACACGAATTTTAATTTGATCCAGTTCTTGTAAATTATTAACACAATTATTGATATAGCATCATTTTATATTTATATATTGCATACATAAATATTTATATTTATTCAATATAAAAATAGATTGATGTATTTATTTTTTAAAATGTGTATGATTAAATCAAAATTAAAGTTTTAACTATACATTTAAACTACAATTAGAATTTCACGTCTACAATTACACATTAAATCGAAATTCATATATAATTCTGAGATGTATCTCTATCAAAATTTAGGTGTATACATATAATTAAATGCCATTTATATAAAAATCTAAACAACTAATGCGGACCATACTTAAAAGAATAATGCTTGTATTGCTATGTCATTTTATATTTTTTTAATTCATCGATTTCATTATAATTTAAAAATTATAAAAAAAAATTAAAATTTAAAAATTAAAAATTAACATTTAATATTTTAGTCCATATTTCAATTAAAAAGTTCAATATTCAAAATTTAAAAAAAATCTAAAAAATGATAATCTTAACACAAAAATTTTGAAAGAAAAAATAGAAAAAAATATATTGAAAAATAAAAAAAAATTAAAATTAAACAATAGCAGCGTTTTTGAAAAAAACGCCACAAAAATAAGCTATAATAGTGGCATTTTTTTTAAAACGCCACAAAGGGCCATTATTTTACAAAAAAAATAGAGGGGAAATCAAAATCCCGCTCACTCGTAAAAAATAACTTTTGCTTACTCGCTCGTTACTCTTCTTCTCATCTATGTCGCCCGCCCTAAATCTTTTTCTCTCGATCCTTCGTTTCTTTTCACTGTCTAGATATATCCTCCTCTCTCATCTTCGTAAGTACTCTCACTTTGAATACTCCCATTTTCTTGTTGATTTTGCAGATCGGTTCTCTAATCCTTTTTTTCGGGTGTAGCGTTGTTTATATGTTTGGTTGTTGTTGAAGAAGTGCTACTACCATGGCTATAAAGAAGAGCGTTGGGGACTTGAAGGAAGCTGATTTGAAGGGAAAGAAAGTGTTTGTTAGAGTCATTTGGTACATTTCTTTTATTCCTTTTCTTTAGATTTGATTTCTTTAATAAAAAATTTCTTTTGATCCCATACTGGGTTTTTGGGTTTCTGTTTGCCTTTTGATTTATCTGTATGTTTTGATCTGGTGTTCATTGAGATCTTTATGGGCATTTGTGGTTTTGAGATTTATTTTTGATTGATTAAGCTAGATCTGTTGATGATGGTCGTGACGCTCAAGCTATGTGTCTAAAGGAATTCTTCGCCGATCCTTCTCATTTTCCTGTTGATCAGATCTCTCGCCACAACTCTCTTGGAGGTACTTTTGTGTTTCTTTAATTCCTTTTTCTTTTTCAAGTATGAAATCGGGAATGACTTAGACGTATAAATTTATTTCTTTTGATTTTTTTTTGGTTTAAATATGAACTGTGTTTTTAGTGTTACTTATTGTTTGATCAACATGTAGAGAAAATCTGATTCCAGCAGTGTTTTGTAAAAGTAATAACAGAATGGAACCTTATAAAAATTGTTGATGCCGGTTGCCAAGGTGACGGTGCTAAATGCAGGTTTCGGGGTGGCTCTGGGTAAGGGTAGAAAAGCGATAAGAAGGAAATTAGGAAATGTAACGGTAGGAGAGTGTTAGGAAGGACGTTAGGTAGGGTAAGGGTAAGAGGGAGACTGTATATGAACTAAGCTCACCAAAATCTCGATCCTGATCGGATATCAACAAAAGATAAGTAAAAAAAAATCATCTTTTTTGGAAGAATGAAACTTGTAACACCCCAAACCCAGCCCAGACGTTATGGCCGAATCTGACGTGCCACATTGGAGTTGAAAACCCACGTTCCGTTTTAGTGTTTTAAAAACCATATATTTTGTTGAGTTAACAAGGTGTATGGAAGCTGGGCACCAGGTAGGTATCCGAGATAGAGGAGGTGAGCCATGAAGGCTGCTTAAGTACCAAGCTCTTTGATTGGATCCAATCCTAGACATGCCCACAACCATAGCCACACTTTGTTATATCGAGTTTAACTTGTTTAAGTGAACGACTTTGATAAATCGATTAATCGTGGTGTTGAACTCTTTGAAAACAAGTATCGTTTTGAAAACACGTCCTAAGTCTAGCCCATTTGAATAATTATCAACCAAGTTTGAAGTTATTAAAATTAAAATAATCCCGAAAAGAAATAAAAGGAAAGTTAAAATGGCCTTATTACAACCCAAAAATAAATAATAATTAAAGGGAATCTAATGAAAACCCACACTTATTTAAAAGTCCAAAGACAATCACCGTGGCTACTCTGAATCCCCTCCGGCCCAAGTCCCCACATCAAGGCTCACCTGCAAGGTTAAGGAAAGGGGGTGAGTTTGGAAACTCAGTGTGCAACAAGCCCCTTTCAGAGCCCAAAACAATAACAGCCTGTTAGGTCTAAGCCCAAACCAATCTCAAACATGTACTGGGCCATAGCCCTTTTCATATTTCATAATTCATAACACTGGGTCGAAGCCTTTTCATATTTCATATTACTGGGCCGGAGCCTTTACTGTAACCGGTACGGCCCAAAGGCCCATTTTTATGTCACATGTAATGTCAATGAAAGAATGCAACCCATTTGGGGAGGCTACTCAACCCACCATCCGCTACTCTCTACCTGTACCAACCAACACACCATGTGGGGATTAACTCGACCCACCCCGCCATAACTCTCCACTGGCAGCATAGCTACTTTATCATATAACTGGAGGCCTAGCCTCTTTTAATAACTGGGGCAAAGCCCTTTTTTTTAATAACTGGGGCATAAGCCCTTTAATAACTGGGGCATAAGCCCTTTTAATAACTGGGGCATAAACCCTTTTAATAACTGGGGCATAAACCCTTTTAATAACTGGGGCATAAGCCCTTTTGCACTTCCTCCATCCATATAAAAACCCAACCCAATGCATTTATGAACATCTCGTGTGCATATCATACATATCATGTGCATATCATACATGTCATGTGCATATCATACATATCATGTTTATCAAAATCCCATGCATTAAGTTCATATATAAACCCTAGGGGTATAATGGTCATTTTTACCTAAGGGCAAAACGGTCATTTTCAAGGGTAATCTTGTAATTTTACCAAAAATTAGGGTTTCCATGTTCATCAACAGTTACAAACAATTCATGGATGCAAACAGTGATTCTGGCCCATTTTTAACGAAATCGAGTTATTGGGCCAAAAACCCCTAATGGGCCCTACTTAGCCGATTCTGTCATCTAAGCCCATTTAGCCTATATCCATAACAGTATTAACAGTTTTAACATGCAATTTAACAGATTTCCATTTCCTACCAAATTTACCCAAATGGGCCCGAAAGCCTATTGGGCCCTAATTCAGCCCCTCGAGGCCCAACTTACCGTGAACGCCTAAAACACGCCCTTACCATTTCCATTATTCCCGATCATCATCTCATCGATTCTAACTAACTAGTGCGCGTTCGCTTGCTCACAAGTCCTCGAAATGCCAGAATTTCGGCATTTCAGCTTTTCGGCATTTATCGCTTTAAGCTATGAAAAGGATTCGTTACACACCTGTTTGGTGATATTCCTCGACGAGATCTCCTACACGATTTCTCCTATAATCCATCGTTAATAATCAGCTTCCCATAATTGAACCAAACCTCAAATCACCTAATACTAATACTTACACATTCGGCCACCATCCATAATGGCCTTAGGAATCTTACCTTTGTCGCGATTGATGACTAGGTCTAGCCACTCCGGTGATCCAAGATACTCCAAGTCGACACTACACCTTGCTGCTCCTTCAATAAATAAACCAAAAATATTAAAAGAAGACCCCATAAGGCCTACACCCACATTCGGCCACCTCCCTAAACTAGAGGGGTTTCGGCTTTTGGCCATAGTTACACTAGGAATTGTTTAGAGTTTGAACACTTACCACAGTCTTCCTCCTCTTGAATCCGGATGCCTAAAAGGTAAAGGAATTGAACGCCAACTATTGAAAAGGAAAGAAAAGGTTGCTGGTCACAAAGAATCGGCACCCACCTATCTTCACTGATTTCGGCTTTTTGCGGTATTTCGGCAGAAGTAGAGATTAAAGAAAGAAATAATAAATGAGTAGAGGAAAGTAATAGGCTGGATTTTGAAAAAGAAAAGGGAGAAAAGATGAGAGGAAGGATGATAGATTCGGCTAGGGAAGAAAAAGAAGAGAAAGACTAAAACAAAGGAGAAAACAGCACAGCTAAGACCCTAATGCCGAAATTACTAACCTAATACCCTTCTGCCGAGTTCCCCTCTCTAACCCCTTCCAAACGGCTAAGCTCTATCCTTCTCTCAAATCCCTAAAATCTCTCCCCTTATCCCTCCTTAATCCATGCGTTTGACTTGATCCAACTCTCCTCTTACAGAATCCACTTAGGTTCCAACACTTACCCTTCCTGCACATAAAAATAAATACTCTTATTTGCCAACATAGGGAATCGATCCCAGGTCTTCCCTTATGCTCCATGCGCCACCTTTTTAGGAGCTTAGTGGCATCACCCTTGCCACTCTACCAAAGCTCTTTTTGTGATACACTTTACCCACAACTTAATATAAGGGCACCTAGCCAGAACCCCTAACTCCTAAGTCCAAAATTTAAAAATTCAACCGGGTTTTGGCCAACTCATAAGCCTTCCATAAGCCCATTTACACACCCAAATTATGAATTCCATAATCACATACCAAATTTTAGAAAATTACTTAAAATATCAGGAATCACGAAAAACCCGAAAATCAGGATGTTACAAAACTTATGATTTTATTTTTATAATAGAGTAATTACATTGAAATTACTGTAGTATTTAGTTACTTTTTAAACTAGTTATATAAACTTCTTAGGAAGTAAAAGGTAATACAATTAATAACTAATGGAAGTTACATTTATGAGGTAAAGAAATTTAAATTTGTTCTCTTGGCAGTTGAGAGAAGGTAAAGAAATCAAGGTTCTGCTTGGTATTGAATTGTTTTCTTTTGCATATGAAATGGTTCCTCTCACAGCATACGTGTGTTGTATTGCATGAAATGGTTCCTCTCACAGCATACGTGTGTTGTATTGCATTCATTTGTCAAGGCATTTACCATCATTTTAGGCAATACATGTTCTATATATCAAAGAATTCTTATGCTGAAGATGTAGCAACTTAATTAGTGATTACGATTACTGCATGAGCTTGTGGTTCCAGTAATGTTGGAACTACAACTAGAAGGTAGCATTTTATGTAAACTATTATGATTACCAAAATGAATTTATAGGTTCTGGTGATATTGGAAGTACAAGCAGAAAATAGCAAATTCCAGTTGACATGGAAATCAAATTAAGCAATCAAATACAGAAATTAGATTGCACCTCTGATAGTTTGGGGGTTGGGGTTGCTGGTGTTGCATGTTTCTACCCATTTATCAATGCTCTAAGCCTTAGAGCAAAAGTCCATTTTCAATTTAGATCTGGAATAAGTGAATCTTACTGATGGTTTCATCTAATATAGTTCTTGAAATTCAGTTGTAGACCCTCAAAGTTTGCTAGAAGAGAAAGAAGCAATAGAAGAAAAATTACGGTTAGCTCGAGAAGATGTTATGAAACTGAAGACTGACTTACAAAGGAAAGTAGATCTCCTTCGGGATAGATTGAGTGGTAAATTTTCTTATTTATTTGATATTTGAATGGATGCACTTGATCTCTATTTGGTTGACACTTTTGCTATTTGTCTCTTTTTTTCTGCCGCAGTTGTTTTTATTTGGCAACTGTTTTGCATAATTGGTGGGCTTTTTGTAGGATCGCTAGTAGAAATTATGGGAATTGTAGGATTTTTTAAAAATGCTTTTAATCAGTAGTTAGGCATCATTTTTCTGGCATGTGTGAATTTGTTTTTATGTTATATGCAAATGTAGAATCAAGTGTGAGCAATAACATAAATCATGCTCTGGAAGTCCATCAGCACAAGAGAGATGTTCCCTTCTCTACTTTAGGCCCATTGAAGGCTAATGAACGTAAAGATCTGAATTGTGCGGTAAAGGAATACTTGATGATAGGTGGATATCGATTAACTGTAATAACATTTTGAGAAGAGGTATCTGTAACATTCGGTAGTTTTTTCGTCTTGTTACTGCTTTTTTATTCTGTAAATCTGCACTAGCTAGCATTAAAGGACCCATATAACTGCAAGGGCTGATCGTCCTATGCTAAAAGCTTGATGCAAAACTCAATAATCTGAAAATTGTGGAAATTTTGAATTATTATTTGGGAACTGCAAGAAGAGAGAAGTTCTTGCCCCACAACACCAGGGTTTATATTTTCTGAACATGAAGTTAGTTTGAAAAATAGAAAAGCCTGACTGGGAGTTATTTGCATTTGATGTTAGAACCCAAGTTCTCTTTTTTCCTGATTTTCTGGCTGGAAGACGAGCTTTAACAATTTATTGAGTTCATAGAATCTGATTTTCATATTTTCTTTGTGGTATATCTTTATCTTTCTCTAGCACAAATACATTTTGAGGCCCTGAAGGGGTTTGAAGCAGCTGCCTAAGCTGGTGAATGTGCATATTTCACAGCTAATTTTTTGTTTAACCTCAGGTTACAGATCAGAACCTTGATGTTTGGGCAAACTCACCAGCATCATTCCTGATGCCTTGTGCCATTACTATTATCAATACCTATCTTCAAGTTCGGAAGCTGCTGAGGTAGGCAAGCTGTTTCTTACTATTCATACTGAATCATACTGAATATTTTCATATTGGAATGTTCTAGCTATTGTCCTTTATTATCATCTTTTTTTTTCTTTTTTAAATTATTGTATTTGCTCTAGTTTTGCGGCGTGATTGTTTGTCTATTTTGTGTTTTTTTGTTGTTAGTTTTGTGTTATAATTTGTTCCAAAGTTAGATTTCAAATCTTTAGATTTATAATTAGGGCTTATTGGATTTACTGGTATTTTTAGTCAAATCTAACTGTTCATCAGACCCTGATATTGCCTTTTGTGCTTGTAATTTTAGATATTAGAACTAAAGAATAATTTCTATATAACGTTAAACAACAGTAGGAGGTAAAATATAGTTTGGGGTGGAATTGAGCAAAAGCTTTAGAACTGTGATTTTGAGTTGAGTTTATGTTTACTCCTTGATTGTACTAATAATAATTTGTCAGGGAATCTTATGCATTGGCTTTCTCAAACGTTCTCGCCAGCAAAAGGAAATTACAAGGGAATAAGCAATTCAAGATCTGGAGGTAAGCTATGAGAGTTGTTCAAAGCTGGCCTTTTGGTCTACATCTGGCCTTGATGATTTCTTATTTATGTATTCTTTTGTTTGATCAATTGGAGGTCTAGTCATACTCTGAATGCTTCTTTTTTATATTCAAACCTCTCCTACCACATTATAATCAAGTGTTCTTAAGTTGACAAATAAACTATAAGAACCCATTCTTGTCATGCGTTACAAGTGATTGTTGTTAAGATATTGAACCTACAACCTTTCAGGAGTCTTGAACAATTCATTTTAAGGATATTTTCTAACATTTAATACATTGCTTACTTTAACTAAATTCAAGAAAAAGTGATGCATTAATTATACGGCATTGGTTAACATTTCTCTTAAGAAATTTATCAATAAACACCTTAACATGATAAGAATATTGGAGATTTTGCAATATGGTATTGATTTCTAGGGTATTTCAGGCCAATATTGTGAAAGTATCACAGTTGTGAACTAATTTTCTCATCAAATACCATAATCTCATGGACATTTATATGCAGGAATTGGAGAGAAGAAGAGAAGAACTTGAACAAATGCTGTTGGCAGAAAGGGTATGAGAGAATGTGGGTGATTAAGTCAAATGGAGAAAGGGACATCATGTCCTTGTTGTGTGCAAGTGTTTTCTCCCTGAGAGAGGCAAGGAACCTGACATCAAGAATGGTTCAACTTAAAGATGCTTCCTTGTACTCATTCTCATCCTCTTTATATTTTCCGATGCTTTCTTCAAGTAGGATACTAAGAATTTCCTGTACTATTCTTTCTGATTGCTTATAAAATAGTTTGCTCATTAGAACCTTCATTTTCTCTTATCTTTTATTTATTTGTGTAAATCATTTTTCTTTGTTTAGTGACACAATGAATCTTTGAACATAATTTCTGTTGAGTTACATATAAATGATTTTTTAAAAATTGTGTATGGTTTAAAGTTCAAATTTAAAAAATAAAACATAATATAATATTTATCATAGAAAATAAATATTATTTAATTAAAATATATTTTTTAAAATTTATACTTTTTAGTGGCGTTTATGAAAAAACGTCGCTAAATGTAGTGACCTTTAGCGGCGTTTGAGAAAAAGCGCCGTTAAAAGTCATGGTCTTTAGTGACGTTTTTGAGAAAAGTGCCGCTAAATGTCATGGTCTTTAGCGGCGTTTTTAGGAGAAGCGTCGCTAAAAGTCATTACCTTTAGCGGCGTTTTAAAAAAAGAGCGGCTAAAAGTCATGGTCTTTAGCGGTGTTTCGGGAAAAGCGCCGCTAAAGGTCATGGTCTTTAACAGCGTTTTTTTAAATAAACGCCGTAAAATTTTACGGCGTTTGCTATAGCGGCGTTTTTTGCGACGCTTATGAAAACGCCGCTAAAGGAAAAAAAAGGCCGCTAAAAGTCTGTTTTCCTGTAGTGTTGATTTGATTTTTTAGAGAAGGTTAAGGGCCAAAAATGTCATTATGCCTAAACTTTACTTAGGTAACTTAAAATTGGCCAAGTGCACTTGGAAACATGAGATTTTGTTTTTAAACTTAATTTATTTGACAAATATGTATGAATGCTTTAGAGCATGTTTGACAATGTTTGAGCTTGTTTTGGGGTTGATTTGGTAGGCTTATATTGTCATTTTGTGTAAATTTTTTTGGTTTTGGGGATGAGGTATCAAAACCTTTTCACCAAGCATCGGTACCTTGTTTAAGATATTAGAACATGGATCACAATATCGATACATTGCATTATGTATCGGTACATTGGCTTTTATGTGTCCAAACATGTAACTTGCAACTGAAATTTTGAAAATCTAGTACAAGTATAAGTATTTTGAGACAAGGTATTGAAACTTGTCCCATGTTTTTGATATTTTGGCCTTGGATGTTGTTTTTTAAACTCCTTTCCGTTGAATCTTTGCTTAACTATTGCCTAAAGTGTATGAATGTAACGCCCTAAAATTTTTATTTTTGCTTTTGTGAAAATGTGACACAATTGTGTATTTACTTCAGTGATTAAGAGTTCTGGATATGTGTGTGAAGTCCCAAGTTCAAGTCTTACCTTTGGCAAATTTTGATATTTTTCTGAACTAAGCCTTGCACTTGAGGAGTAGGCTTATATTAAACTGTTTGTAAAATCTTAATAGAATAGGCTTGCTGGTATGGTGGTTAAGTGGAGTGTTAGTTTACTGAAGTTTTGGTGTTTGAATCCCCGCGCGAACATGGATATTTATTTTTAACTCGGTTCTGAAAGAGAGTTTGGATGGAAGTTGAATTTTGAGTAGTGGTTGCCAGTTGGATAGTGGGAATAATTAGAGGGATTTGGGGATAATGGTTGTTGAATTTTTATTTTGTTTTTTGCAATTTTCCCAAAAATTCTCCATCTTCCTGACGTTTGTCCTTCCCCTCTTTTGTTGAATTTTCCTTGTTTCCTTCCTCTTCTCTTTGGATTTCTGTTTTGCCTCATTCTTGTTCAACGGTTGAATTCGTTCGTTCGGTAAGTACTCGTTTTGTCTCTATCTTATTGTTCCGTAGTTGGTTTTCTGAAAGAGGGTTGTTTTTGTTTCTTTCGGATTAGGTGAAGATCAAACAACAATTTTTTCTACTGAGATTTGAAAGTTTGGATTTCGGTTCATTGTTGGTAAGTGACCGAGCCTATTATTTGATGTTTTAAGGTTTCGTTGTGAAATATTTCTCGTTTAGTTTTTGTTTGTATTACTTAATTCGGGCTTTGGTAATGTCGATTATAGGTTCTGGTGACTTCGGGATTTCAATATCAGTGAAAACGTACCAGAAGTGTACTTGAAACGTAGAAAATAGGATTCTGTGAAAGCCAATAAACCCATTTATCGATGCCACACAGCTGTGTGGTCGGCTGTGTCGTCATATGTGTGATCGACGAAGGTTAGGTCGTATGCAAGACATGGCCGTGTGATAGCTAGGGAGTGGCCGTTAGGCCACACGGACGTACGGGCCCACACAGGCATGTGGTATCTTGGCCAGGCTGTGTGTTCCACATGGCCAAGGCAAGCTGGGCGTGTGGGCCCATACAGGCTAGTCATATGGGCATGTGACCCCATTTAACTGAAATCTTTCCTAAAGTTGCACGGGTCGTCCCAAACGATTGTGAGCCTGCTGTAAAATCAGTAAGGGGTAGTTAGACCATAACTTGCATGATCTGTATGACTGATATTGTGTTCTGAGTATGTTATTATCATGCCTATTCTACTGATCTGTTTTTATAAATCTTTATCTATAATTAAGCATGTGAGCATGGTTATTCTGTAAGCCTGGTCCTACATTTACTGTATCTGTTTTGGGGTTGGGGATGGTATATATATATTGGAGAAAGTGTTCTGAGAGGTTTTTACGCCTACTATCTGGCAGCTCAGCTGCAATTTATCTAATATGTGCCGCATTCGGTACAGCATGGTGTGTAGGGCTGGGTGGGTGTTTTAAACCCCACATGGTGTGTAGGGATGGTCGGAGATGGTGTGTAGAGGCTGAGGGTAGGATCCCAATTTCTGTTTCTGATTGCATATTTGTATCTGTAGCGGAGATGGGCTTAGCCTAAATCTGC
This sequence comes from Gossypium hirsutum, assembly GCF_007990345.1. Lineage (NCBI taxonomy): Eukaryota > Viridiplantae > Streptophyta > Magnoliopsida > Malvales > Malvaceae > Gossypium > Gossypium hirsutum. Next base: position 8,277,688 of record NC_053430.1, on the reverse strand, counting down.
ATCTGAATCTGTAATGGGCTTAGGCCCAAGACTGATTCTGGTTTATATCTGTTGTTCTGTATGTATGCATGTTTAATTCTGTGGGGTTACATACTGAGTTTACGTAAACTCGCCTTTTCTTCTGTCTAATCTGTACAGGTAATCCACAAAGTTAGACGGATCGGTGCAGCAGTGGACTGATGGTGACCACTCTTTTGAAACTGTTACACTTTTGTTTTATGGTTTCATTTTAATTTGTTGGGTATTTCTTTTGTAATTGGGATTTTATGGATTGTTTTACTTAAATTTGGGTTTTACAATGTTTACGACCTTATAACTGCAAAACTCAGTAACAATCAGATTTTATGAAAAGCAAATGTGTTTTTTTTTAAATCACGAATGGTTTTTCTTACTCACAATGGTTTGTCATAAGCTTCCGCATTTAAACACTTTTAAGGCAAGTTAGTTAAACATGAATGAACGTTTTGATAATAATTCAACGCAAATAGAGTTAGCAGATCCGAAATAGTTTTATCATGTTAGTTGTTTTTAAAACCCATTCCTTGTGACATCGCCAGATTCAACCATAACGTCTAGGCTAGGTTTGAGGTGTTACATTAAGTGGTATCAGAGTCAGGTTGCAAAACTCGACTGTGGATTTTGGGTTCCAAAATTTGGTTTTAAAGAAATGGTTTCCAAATGGTTTAAAAATATATTGATTAAGTACGTGGTACACCGAGTCTCCAGCACCGATCCTGTAAGTATTTTTGAATTTTGATGAAAACTCTGAAAGTATGGTTGATAGTCTACTTGAAAATCCTATAGTTAGTACACTCTGAAACTGTAGAAAAACTTATATAGAGACTAAAACTTTCGAAGACAACTCTGAACTTCTGATTCTTTATGCATAAAACGTCTGTTAATAAATATTGAACTGATGCATAAAACTCTTAATTTAGATAAACTTGATTAGACAATGAGTGCATGTGGTATCCGTGGACGCTGTAATCGAGGTCGAGGTAGAGGCCTTAAGAAGGCTCGAGCTGAGTCCTCATCACTGGACAGCATGCCAAATCTGGACACTAGTGAGACATTTGTGTCACCTGCTACTGAGACTGGGTCTCAAAGTTGATCGGTTGGGGACGACGCGCTGTCCCAAGCCATGCTGAGGATATTAGAGAGGGTCGCTAGGCCCAATTCTGGATCTGGAGGCAAAGGGTCGATAACTGAGCGACTCTGATCTAATGGAGTTGAGTTGTTTAGGGGTGTCACAGGAGTCGCCACTAATATGACTGAGTATTGGTTAGAGGCCACTGAGAGAATTATGGATGACTTGGACTGTAACCCTGTAATGACTCAAAATTTACGAGCACCGAAAAAGCGAGTTATAATGCCTCCGTCTAGTGAACCGAGTTCGTAAATATTTATTAGGAATATTTGGGAGGCTAGTTCTGTGTTTAATTAGACTTTAATTAAGTAAATTTAGCTTAATTAAGAGAAATTAGGAAAAATAGCTAAATTGAATAAGGGGTAAAAGTAGAATTATAGATTAATAAAAAGAAAGGGAGACCAAAATGGCAAATATACCATTCACCATAAAAGAGGCCGCAAATGTTGATAAAAATCTAAGATTTTTATTGTTTAATTATTATTAAATTATAATGTATATAATTATTTTATTATATGGTAATTTATATTAGTTATAAATTAAAATTATTATATTATTTGAATAAATAAAAAATTTGACAAATGGATGGTGATGATGTTGTACAATTGTAAAAATATATATATGTACATTTGTAATACTTATATTTAATTAGTAAATATATATTTATTATTTATTATTACTCAATAAAATATATTTATTAGATAAATAATTAAATTATGAGATTTTTGTATAATAAACAAATTGGATAGTGACAATTGTAATAATGTAAATATATACATTTGTATTATATTTATTTATTTACTTGAAAATTAAGTAAAAGATAGTTATTAATTAAATAATTATATTATGAGATTTTTGTGTATGATAAACAAATTAAGTGGTGACAAATGTAATGTAAATATGTGTTATTAAAAGATATTTATTATAATTATTATTATAATTATTATCATTATTAACTAATATATATGTATATATATATAAGATATAAAAGAAATGAAATAAAGAAAGAAAGCAAAAGAAAGAATAGTAGAAGCCATTCGAAAACAAGAAGAAAGAAAAGGGAAAGCAAAGAAAAAGTGGAAAATTGGGGTTTGAAGGCTTAAAGCTTTAATAGGTAAGTTAATTAAGTCCTTTTTTACTTAATTTTGATGTTTTAGAAGCTTTAGAACAAGGTTTTGATGAAATTAAGTTGATACTTTGAAAATTCATAGGTTTATAAGTATAGTTCATGTTGAACAAAAAGATGAATTAGGGATTTAATTGAATGAATTTCAAGTTAGATTTGGTAAGGGATTGAATTGTAAAAGAAGCTATAAGTTTTGTATTTAAAGGACTAAATTGAAAGAAATTTTAAATTATAATTTTATTATGAACATTAGACAGTTAAGTGAAATATGAAAGGAAATTGAATAGAAATGAAGTATGAATTAAATTATAAAAGTAAATGAGTTAATTAGGATTAAATTGGAATTAGGGTATAAATTGAATAGAAATTAAATCATTTATTATAAATTAGTGCTGTAATTAATAAGTGTAATTTTTTTTTGTGGTTAGCAAAGAACCCGAGGCATCGGCACCGAAAGGAAAAGAAAAGTTATCGAGGAGTAATTAGACAAATCTAGGTTTGTATTACTATAATTCAAATCTATTTATTATTAATTGTTTTATTTTAATTAAAATGCATGGCAAGTAAAATTAGGTAAGCAATTGAAATGATGATATTGATTTGAATGAAATTGATTCAAAAATGTTTATGGCTATTGAAATTGAATGTGAACAAATTGGAAATTAAAAGTGATTTGAATTAAGTAATTGAATTATGAATTAGGTGAATATTTGAAAGTATATTGATTGGAAACTAAAAGTGTTTTGAATTGAATCAAATAGAATTGAATGGAGGAAATATGTGAGTATTTGAAATGTATATTGATTGAAAAGTAATTAGTGATTTAAATTTGATTGGAAAATGAATTAAAAATATGAATTAAATAAAAGTGAATTAATTTATGAATATGTGTGAATATGTGAATTGTGTATTGATTGAAGTGGTTTGAATTGAATCGAAATATGATTATATGTGATTATCTGAAATATGTATTGGTATTGAATTGTTTATTGATTAGAAAGTGGAAAAGTGAATTTGAATTAAAAGGTGAACGTGTATGTATAATTGAACTGTATATTGATTTGAATGTGAAATTATAATTGAAAAGTGATATGGAATTGGAAATGAAAGTGAATTGAGAATTAAAATACCCTCTTAACTAGTCGGGCTGAGTCGGATATAATTGGCATGCCATAGGATTTGGAAGAGTATCGGATATATCGGCTTTGTCGATCAAGCACTTTATGTGTCGTATATCAGGCACTTTAGGTGTCGTATTTTAGGCACCTCGTGTGTCGTATCAGGCACTTATGTGTCGTCGTATTCTGATCAGGTACTATGTATCGTTTTAGGCACAATGTGCCGTACTGGTGTGTTTGGGTTGGAATCCGTGTATCCGTAAAAGTCTGGGTTTGTTAATAGAGTGAATAACTGAAATGAGAAAATTAAATAAATTTGATTGATGGTACTATTAAAATGAAATAGAAATTATGAGTGGAATTAAGATGTGAGATTTGAAGCATGAACTTAAGGTTCACGAATTTGGTAAAATATCGAATTATTGATATTAAAATTAGTTGAATAAATGAATTGAGAAAATCAAATGAATTGATCGATTGAACTATTGAAAGTATGAGAAAGTGAAATTATGAATTGAAATGTGAATTGAAATTGAGATATCGAAATAAGAAGTGAAAATAAAATGAATTGTAAATAATGAAATGGTGTATGAATTAGTTGAATATAATCTTATGAATTAATTATAATTATTTTTTTTGAAAAATGTTGGTTTAAATAATTATTGAAAGACTAATGTTGTAAGGTTTTAGATATGGAATAGAATAAGTTATTGAATTATGATATAGAAATGAAATATATGAAATAATGATTTTATGAAATGGTTATTGATGAAATGCATGAAATGGATATTGATATAATAAGAAGATATATAAATTAAAACAAAGAAAAACTATTTAAGATACATATTATTAGAATAAATTTTAAAGTTTAAATGCATAAATGATTTATTGAAGGTAAAATAGTGGTAAGATTTAATGTGTATATATATTGTTTTTACCTTAAATATTTGAATTATAGTAATACCACTGGGTGTATACTCAGTGTACGGTTTGTTTCCGTGCGCAGATTAGGTACAGAAATTTTGAAGAGTTGTATTTGAGATTACGAGTCTTCATCTCATCACATCTTCAAGCAACAAGAGGGTACGTTTTAAAATTTTGAATAGAATGGCATGTACTTAGGAAAAATTTAGTATGTCCCAAGTAGTAGTAATGGATTTAAATATAAATTATTAAAATTTATTATTTGTCCGTTTTTATGTTCAAATATAATAGTAATTAGCCGAGAATTACTTTGGCACAAAATGTAATATCCCTATATCAGGTTCCTTAAGTCGAACATGGTATAGGGGCGTTACAACCCCCAAGCAAAAAATTAAAAGGTGCAGTTTCCTTGCTTCGTGACGAAGCATATCAGTGGTGGTTAACGGTTAAGGAGGGCACTTAGCCTAATCATCTGACTTGGGATTTTTTTAAGTTCACCTTTTAGAGCAAGTATGTGGGAGCGAGCTAGTGGATGCTCGCAGGCGTGAGTTTCTAAACCTCAAGCAATGTGATCAACCTATGGCCGAATTTCTGAGGCTGAGCCGCTATGCTCGAGGGATGATGGCATCAGAGTATGAGAGATGTGTTAGGTTTGAAGACAGCCTAAAGGATAATCTGAGGGTTTTGATAGCTACGTAGAGGGAGCATAAGTTCACGGCGCTGGTAGAGAAGGAAAAGATTGCTGAGGATGTTAAGCGCGCGGAGCGCTAGAATAGAGACCGTAAGAGAGGTAAGAACAAGAGTGATTCGGGGCCCTTGAGTCCTATGCAGAGGCCTAGGAAAAAAAGCTAGATCTAATAGGTTAGTTAGTGTGGGGGGGCCCTATTTCTTCTATTACTCCTACTCGATTGTAGACGTGCATTGATTGCGGTAGGCGCCATCCAGGCGAGTATTGGAGGAAGATTGGGGCCTGTTTGAGATGTGGGTCCTTGGAGCTCTGCATTCGGGAGTGTCCATTGAGGGCTGATCAGGTGCAAGCTTCGATATCAAGTCCTGCGTAGCCACAGAGAGTAGTTCAGTAGCCATCTAAAGGCCGTGGTCAGGCTAGGGGTGGTAATGGTATGAGTTGTGGACAGAGAGCACCGAGCTGAGGTGCTGGGCAGATTGAGGTGAGACAGCCTGCTTTGGTTTATGCTACACGTCACCGAGAGGATAGAGATACTCCTAACGTCATCACCAGTACATTCCTTATTTTTGATGTACCTTACCTTGCTTTGATAGGCATAGGGTCTACTCACTCATATATAGTTAGTAATGTATCTGAGACTTTGGGGATTTCTGTGGAGAGTACTACAAGTGAGGTCACTGTACTAAGTCCGTTGGGGCAATCGTTTAGGTTAGTAAACTTTATAGGGTTGTACCTTTAGCGGTGCAATAAACTACTTTTCTGGTGGATTTGATGGAGCTTCCGTTTAGGGAGTTTGATATAATTCTGGGAATGGACTCGTTGGTCAAGCACCGGGTTAGTCTGGACTGTGCGACTAAGAGGGTCATTCTGAGAATTGAGGTGGATGATGAGGTGGTTGTGATCAGAGAGCGTCGGGATTATTTTTCTAATGTGATCTCTGCGCTTGTGGCTGAGAAATTGGTTCAAAAAGGGTGTGAAGCGTACTTGGCCTACGTCAGTGTTTCTGCTTCTGAGAACTCTTCAATTGGAGATTTTAGAACTGTGAGGGATTTTCTAGATGTCTTTTCTGAGGAGTTACCGGGATTCCTCCAAATCGGGAAATAGAGTTTGGGATTAAGCTTCTTCCTAGTACAGCTGCGGTGTCCATCGCTCCCTATTGTATGGCACCAAAAGAGCTTACAGAACTTAAGGCTTAACTACAAGAGTTGTTGGGCCGTGGTTTCATTTCCCCTAGTGTGTCTCCGTGGGGAGCACCAGTTCTATTTGTTAAGAAGAAGAATGAGACCATGAGGATGTGCATTGATTACCGATAGCTGAATAAGTTAACTGTGAAGAACAAGTATCCGCTTTCGAGGATTGACGACTTGTTTGATTAGTTCATAAGGGCTTCTATGTTTTCGAAGATTGATCTACATTCAGGGTATCATCAGTTGAGGGTTAAGGAGGTAGATGCGCAGAAGATGACATTTAGGATTTGTTATGGACAATACAAGTTCCTAGTTATGCCTTTCAGGTTGTCGAATGCACCTGCTACATTCATAGATTTGATGAATTGGGTATTTCAGTCCTATCCGGATCAGTTCATCGTAATTTTCATCGACGATATTTTGGTATACTCTAAGACTAAGGATGAGCATGATGAACATCTTAGAGTAGTGCTTCAGATTCTGCGTGAGAAGCAGTTTTACACAAAACTAAGCAAGTGTGAATTCTAGTTATGTGAAGTAACTTTTCTAGGGCATGTGGTTTCTGCTGAGGGTATTCAAGTTGATCTTTAAAAGATTGAAGCTATGTTGGATTAGAAATAGCCTAAGAATGTGTCTGGGATCTGCAGCTTTCTGGGTTTAGCGTGTTTTTACCATCGATTTGTTGAGGGATTCTCATTGATTGCTACTGTAACGCCCCAAAAATATAGGGTCTATAATTTTACATGATTTGGTATAAATTTCATTTTTACCTTGATGGTTAGCTGATTTGGGTGTGTTTGAGAGTGTCTGGGAAGTCGTGGGTTCAAGGTCCAGCTTTTGCAAAATTTTTGATTTTGCTCTTAAAAGAATCAAGGCACTGGCACATAGGCTTTAAAGATAATTGTAGTTGAATTATGACTAAAAGGAGCATGATGGTCTAGTGGTAGTGGCGTGTAATGGCTACTATGAGGGCTTGAGTTCAAGTCTTGTGTTGCACAAGGAGTATTTATTTTATTCCTTGGCTGTGTGAGTGGTGAAGTTGGATTGGAACTCTATGGTTGAATTAGTCATAAGAATTAGAATTGAATTTGAATGGGAAGTTGGAGTGATTTGTAGAGTGAAGAGTGGAGGGATAAGGGGAGAGATTTTTGGAGAAAATCAAGGGATGTGGTAATGGTAGGAGGTTATAGCTGAATGGAACACTAAGGCTCCCTTAGTTTCAATTTGGGAAAGAGGTTTGGACGTTTTATGCAGTGTGCAGGTGGCCGAATTCTCCTAATTCGATTTCAGTACTCTGTTGTTTTGAGGTTGCGTTCGCTCGCGCTATTATTTCTCTTTTGGTATTCTTTGCATTTGGTCTTATTCTGTTCAACTAAACACTACTTCTCTTCCTTTTCTACTGTAGCCGTTTCTCTTTTTTCCCTCTACTCTTTTTTCATCCTTTCTTACCCTTTACCGATTTGATCTCTTTTCTCTTGCTATTTCTTATTTCAGTTTTCCTTAGCCGAACCTCTCTTGTTTTCTTCTCTGTCTCTTCCTTTTGTCTTCTCGCTTTTCTTCTCCTAGGCCGATTATTGTGCTCATTGTCTCTGCATTTTCGGTTCTTTTGAACATCTAGTTCTGACGATCGTCCATTGCTCCAGCATCCTTTCTTTTCTATCATTTGATTTTCGAGGAAAATAGATTCTTCAGTGCTCGGAGGCGTTCAAAATCTTTCTTCGGTATTCAATCAAATCTCTGGGGTAAATCGACAAGAAGTATGCGATCGTTTTCAACCAATGATCTTAGTGAAATAGATCACATATCTTTCGGTCAAGGTTGGTTATCTGAGAAACTTGGAGCGGTTTCGTAAACAGGTGTTTAATCATACACCCAATTTTGCTATTGTCTAGATGTTGGATAAATGTGTGTACTCACACCACTATGTTACTGTGAATCGACGAAAGCCGAAAAACTGAAACTTTGGCATTTGAAGCCTCACGAGCATGCGAAAGCTCGTAGGGTAAATCGAGCCCAAAAATCATAGATGAAAGACAGTAGAGGCCGCCACGAGCGTTCTCGTGGGCTTGGGCCGTTATGGGCCTCGTTGGGCCGAGATGGGCCCGATGGGCCCAATGGGCTCGTGGACACCACACGGATAAAACTTACAGTAAGTGACAAATAATGGAGTGGGCTATCGTGATGGCATAGTCGCGACTGAATTTAGGCTAAATGGGCCACACGAGTGGGCCCACTTGGGCCCATTTACACTGTTTTGGCCATATGGGCTATCTGAGTTGTTCGAGGCGACTGTAGACCTTTTGAAGGGTCGTTATCTGTACCGAAACACCCCTGAGGGGTAAAATTACTATTTTAGCCTTAATCGATGAAATGACCATTATACCCCTAGTGGTAGGTTAAATGAGGTGTGTATGACATTTATATGACTGGTTTGAGTATGGCATACTACATACACGTAATATTTATGACACGAAATACTGCATGGGGTTGGGTTCCGAATGTGGAGGAAGTACTGTATTAGTGGCTTTGCCACTTAATTACAGCTCTGGTGGCTTTGTCATGTTTACTATTATTAGCAGCGTTGCTGCGTTGCTGTTAGCAGCTTCGCTGCGATATTGGTGTGTTGGCTGAGTAGGTCGATTTAATCCTCACATGATGTTTTGGTTGGTGCGGGTGGTGTGTTGGTTGGATTGGGGAGGGTTACATGACTGCACTATACTGATACTGAATTAGGCTTAGGCCCACACTGTTACTGTATAGGGCTAAGGCCCAGACTGTACTGATACTGAATAGGGCCCAAGCCCAGACTGTTACTGCATGCATTGTTTACTGTTTGACTGATAAAAGATTACATACTGAGTTTTCGTAAACTCACCCTTTCTTTTAACTGTACAGGTAATCCTCAACCTTAGACGGTTTGGAGCCGCGAGGGACTCGGAGGCGGCCACACGATTACTGATGTTCTACTTTTGACTTTATTTACTCAAATTTCATATTAGATTTTTGGTTATATAATAAGCCATTTGAGGTTTTAACTTTTATTTGGGCTTTGATTTCTTACCTTAAACTGGTAGACTAAGAAAAGACAAGTTTTCAAACCAATTACTATTTTAAAAAACATATGTTTTAAACTTCTTAAATTTAAATTAGCTTTCACAACTGAAAGAGATTTTCAACAAAATTAAGGATGTTTTTAGAAGTGACTAACTTTTCAATGAACCATGTTTTAAAATTAAACGAACACAAACTGAGACTTTACACAAGCTTTAAATAATAAGAAGGGTTTTCAATGAAAACTCGATTTCAAAAAACACTTTGATATAACACGCCCGATTTGACCATAACGTCTAGGCCGGGTTTGGGGTGTTACATTTAGTGGTATTAGAGCCAAGTTACAAAATTCGGTTGTGGAATGGGTTTTTAAAAGTTTGATTTTTAAGCGTTGTGATTGGAAATGTGGCACACCGAGTCTCCGGTACCAAATCTGTAAGTTTTCTGACACTGTTTATTGTTATAGACTAAAATGTATTAGTGAGGGACTACTATAGGTAGTAAAACTACACTGAAACTCTGTAGTTAGAGTAAATTGAGACTATAGAAAATTGAAAACTATAGGAAGATTCTGTTCTGCGGAAACAAACCCTAATTACTATTGTTTATAACGCATTGTTAATAATTATTGAAATTATAAACTAATTCATAAGACTTTAAAACATATAATTTGCTATTGAAATGAGCATAAGAGGTACTCGTAGAAGGGGTACACGAGGCTGCGGTAGAGGCCGGGGTAGTGCTAAAGCTAGGTCTTCGGCAACAGGTCACATGCCTGCTAGGGAGGAACCAGCCCCACCAGTAACTGAGACAAGTTCTTATGACCAAGCAACTGGGGATGATGCTCTATCCCTAGCAATGTTACGTGTTCTTGAAAGGGTTGCTGGAGCGAGTACTTGATCAGTAGGCCGAGGGTCAATTTCTGAGCCACTCCGATCTAACGAAGCGGAGATATTCAGGGGTGTTTCTAGTGTGTAGCCCCAAATGTGGCAGAGTATTGGTTGGAGGATACTGAGCGGATAATAGAAGACTTTGACTGTACTGTGGAGTAAAATGATAAACCGTAATTTATACATATTTTTACCCCATGTTTAACGCATTTTATGGATGATTTCCTATTATAATTGGTGAATTTGGTGCTCCTAATGCTTTAATTTCATGTTTTATACTTAGGAGAGCATAGGAGAGCGAAAGAAACAAGAAACGGGCCAAAAATGGAGAAAATAGGCCAAAGTACGAAATTAACACGGCCTGGACCTCCTCACACGGGTATACCACACGGCCATGTCAATTTGGCAGGCTCGAGCACTACTTGAAGTAATTGCACACGGGCGTGTCACATGGGCGTGTCCCTGCCGAGCCCAAGTTGAGTTTAATTCGAAAAAGGCTAATTTTGAGGGCTCTTAGGCATTCCAAAGCCTATAAATACACTCTAGAGAAGGAAGAAAGAGGACACACAGAATAAGGGGTAAGGAATTACTCCAAAAAAGTTGATTGATCCATCTTAGAAGCCGGATTCATAATCAAGACTGAAGATCTCTCCTCAATTTCCCCTTCAGGAGTTTTGGGTTTTCTTTATGTATTGTATTCTTTATTATTCTAAGATGTTTTCTTATTTAGTTATGAACTAAATCCCCTAAATACCTAAGGGGAATGAAACCTAAGACGAATCTTGTTATTATTTTCTGAATTGTATGATAAATATTTAACTTGTTCTTAATTATGTGTTCTTAATTCTTGTTTTGATATCCCAGGGTACTGATTCAAGATAAGCTCTTATTCAGAGGAGGAATAAACCCTGTCTAAGAGTACATTTTCATAATTAAGCGAAGTTGATTGTGCACCTAGACGTAGGGTGACAAGATTTTACCGGATTAGGGTGAAACCTAATAAAGGGATCCATAGATCGAGTTAATGCAACCCTAGAGTGTTAATTAGAGAAAGGTCTCAATTATTCAATCTAGGGATTAGACGTTATTAGTCTTGAATAGGGATAATAACATAACTTAGGGATCTCTACGGAACAAGTTAAATGAATAAATCGTCCGATTCGAAGCCAGAATAGCAAGTACAGTCTAGGTGGGTTTTTTCCTTAGGTATTGTCTTAATTCAATCGATTTTCCCAAAAGCAATTCCCCATTCTATTCTCTGCAAATTCTTAGTTTAGATAATTAGTTAGTTAAAACAAAAACTCTTTATTCTTAGGCTAGATAATAAAAAGACATTCATTACTAGTACTTTTAGTTCATTTGGGTTCGACAATCCGGTCTTGCTAAAACTATACTACTATTCGATAGGTACACTTGCCTACATCGCGATAATAGTTAGTTTCAAGAATGATTAACTATAAATATTTAAAACCTATCACGAAATCACGTGATCACAAAAATTAAAAGGAGCAGTGTCTTTACTACGAAATGAGGCCTACCAATGGTGGCTCGCTGTGAGAGAGGGTATGCAGGCTGACCATTTGACATGGGATTTCTTCAAAGCAGCCTTTTTAGGGAAGTATGTGGGTGCAAGTTATGTGCACGCCCAAAGAAAGGAATTACTGAACTTGACCAAATGGAATAAGACTGTGGCGTAGTATGAGGCAGAGTTTCTGCGGCTGAGTCAGTATACTCTTGGGGTAGTCACAACTGAGTATGAACGCTGTGTGCGGTTCGAGGATGGTCTCCAAGACAAGTTACATGTGTTGATTGCTCCGCAGAGGGAGCGAGATTTTGTTGCCCTTGTTGAGAAAGCAAAAATTACTGAGGATGTGAAGCGCTCTGAGTGCCAGAACCATTAGAAAGATAGGGACAAAAATAAGAAAGATTTTGGACCCTTGGGTTCTTCTAGAAGCCCAATGAAGAGGGCCAGGTTTGATGGGTCATTCAAAATGGTTCCTATTATTACTGTAAGACTGCAGCCTTGCGCTGATTGTAAAGGAGCTCACCAAGGTGAGTGTTGGAAACGAACTGGGGCTTGTTTCCAGTGTAGGTCCATAGATCATCAGGTTAAAAACTGTACTCAAAGGCCTATTCAGTAGCAAGTTGCAGGCCAGGGCCAGGTTCAGCCAGGGAAAAGTGGTCAGTAGCCACCGAGAGGTCATGGACAGGCCAGGGGTGGAAATGGTTTGGGACGAGGTCGTGGAGTACCGGGCAAAGGTTCTGGTAACACTGAGGTGAAACAGCTAACCTTGGTCTATGCTGCTTGTCGCCGAGAAGATGGTGATGCCCTTGACGTTATAGCTGGTACGTTCTTGACTTATAATATACCATACACTACTTTAATTGATATTAGATCTACAAACACGTATGTTGCATGCACTGTGTCTGAGATGCTGGGTATTTAGTTTGCAAATACTGTTAGTAAGGTGACTGTGTTGAGTCCACTGGGATAGGCGGTTGGGGTGAATAAGTTGTTCAGAGACGTGCCCCTAGAGGTCTAAGGGGTTGTCTTTCTGGTAAATTTGATGGAATTGTCGTTTGGGGAATTCGATATTATATTGGGCATGGATTGGCTAGTGAAACACCATGCGAAATTGGATTGCACTGCTAAGCATATGGTGTTGAAGTCTACAGAGGATGATGAGGTGACTGTGATAGGGGAGTAAAGAAATTATCTGTCTAACGTGATTTCTGCGTTAAGGGCCGAGAAATTGGTTCGCAAGGGTTGCGAGAAGTGTCTAGCTTATTTTAGCATTTTTGATTCTAAAGGTCCTTCTGTTGGAGATGTCAGAACTATTAAGGAGTTTCCGAATGTATTTCCTAAATAGCTTCCTAGGTTACCTCCGTGAGATCGAATTCGACATTGACTCCTACCTGGAACAGCTCCGGTGTCCATCGCCCCTTATATGATGGAAACAAAGAAGCTGATGGAGTTAAAGGCTCAAATTCAATAGCTACTGGACTGAGGATTCATTCGACCGAGTGTGTCCTCATAGGGTGCACCAGTGTTGTTTGTGAAGAAGAAATTTGGATCCATGCACATGTGCATCGATTATTGTCAATTGAACAAATTGACTATCAAGAATAAATACCTTTACCGAGGATAGATGATCTATTTGACCAGCTGCGAGGAGCTACGATTTTCTCCAAGATAGATCTTTAATCTGGGTACCATCAGCTAAAGGTTAAGGAGGCTGATGTGTAGAAGACTGCGTTTAGGACTCGTTATGGTCACTACGAGTTTCTAGTGATACCGTTTGGGTTGACGAATGCACCAGTGACTTTCATGGATTTGATGAACCGAGTATTCCAGCCCTATTTGGATCGGTTCGTAGTTGTGTTTATAGATGACATCCTGGTGTATTTAAGAACCGAAGAGGATCATGATGCAGATCTTCGAATTATCTTACAAATTCTGAGGGAAAATAGTTTTACGCAAAGTTCAGCAAGTGTGAGTTCTGTCTGTGAGAAGTGACATTTTTGGGTCACGTAGTATCTGCTGAGGGGATTAGGGTTGATCCCGAAAAATTGAAGCCATAGTGGATTGGAAACTACCAAAAATGGTATCTGTGATTCGAAGCTTTCTAGGTCTGGCTGGGTATTATAGACATTTTGTTGAGGGGTTTTCACTGATTGCTGCACCTCTGACTAAGTTACTGCGTAAAGGGGTACCATTTAATTGGACTGATAAGCAGCAAGAGAGTTTTGAGAAATTGAAGGAAGTTCTGACTAAGGCCCCTGTTTTAAAACAACCAGAGTCTGGGAAGGAATTCACTATCTACAGTGATGCATCACACATTGGATTGGGTTGTGTGTTGATACAAGAGGGTAAGGTGGTTGCTTACGTGTCTTGTCAGCTTAAGCCTCACGAGGCGAATTACCTCACTCATGACTTGGAGTTAGTTGCGGTGGTTTTCACACTGAAGATTTCGAGGCATTATTTATACGGTGAGAAGACTATTATTTACACAGATCATAAAATCCTCAAGTACCTCTTCACTCAGAAGGAGTTGAACCTTAGGCAACGAAGGTGGATAGAGTTGCTTAAGGATTATGATTGTTCAATTGAGTATCACCCTGGTAAGGCTAATGTGGTAGCTGATGCACTGAGCCGTAGGGTTGTATCTAATTTGAGAGCAATGTTTGGTCGTTTCAACCTGTTTGATGATAGTAGCTTGTTGGCTGAGCTTCAAGTGAGACCGACCTAGACTAGTCAAATTAAGAAGAAATAGTTTTTGGATGAGTCATTGGTTCCTCATTTTTTATTGGTTGAGAATGGTGAGACTGCGGATTTTGGGCTGAATAGTGAGCGAGTGCTATGTTTTTGTGGAAGAGTTTGTATACCGAGGGATTCTGATTTAAGACAATCTATACTGCAAAAAGTGTATAGTAATCCGTATGTTATGCATCCTAGTGGAAATAAGTTATATCGAGATCTTCGTGAGCTGTACTGGTGGCTAGGGCTTAAGCACGAGGTTATTGAGTTCATGGGTAAGTGCTTGACATGCTAGCAAGTTAAGGCTGAGCATCAACTGCCTTCTGGGTTATTGCAGCCAATAAAGATTCCACTCTAGAAATGGGTGAGGGTAACCATGGATTTTGTAAGAGGGCTACCCTTAACGACAACCAAGAAGGATTCAGTATGGGTTATTGTAAATCGAATGACTAAATCTGCCCACTTTATTCCGGTCCGCATTGATTATTCGTTGCAGAAATTGGCCAAGTTGTATGTAGATGGGATTGTGAGACTGCACGGAGTACCAGTTTCTATCATATCTGACAGAGATCCTAGATTTATTTCTCGGTTCTGGAAGAAGTTACACGAGGCTTTGGGTACAAGGCTGGACTTCAGTACTGCGTTCCATCCTCAATCAGACGGTCAGTCAAAGAGGGTGATTCAAATATTGGAAGACATGTTAAGGCAGTTGGGAAGACTATTTGCCATTGGCAGAGTTCGCTTACAACAACTATTATCAGTCCAGTATTCAGATGGCACCGTATGAGGCGTTATTTAGTCATAGGTGTCATACTCTTACCTGTTGGATGGAACTTGGTGAACGGCGAGTTTTGGGCCCGAGTTAGTTTCTGATGTTGAAAAAAAGGTAAAGTTAATTCGAGATCGGTTAAAAGAAGCAATTGATAGGCAGAAGTCTTATGCAAACTTAAAGTGTAAAGAGATCGAGTACTCTGTAGGAGATTATGTCTTCCTGAAGGTCTCACCATGGAAGAAAATTCTGAGGTTTGGACGGAAAGGCAAACTGAGCCCTAGATTCATTGGACCTTACTGAACTAGTCGCCTATCAACTCGAGTTGTCTTCTGAATTAGACAGACTTCATGATGTATTCCACGTCTCCATGTTGATGCGATATCGCTCTAATCCCTCACACATAGTGCCAGTTGAGGAAATTGAGATGAAACCTGATCTAATTATCGAGGAAGAATCGATACAGATACTGGATCGTGACGTTAAGGTATTAAGAAGGAAATCTATTTCACTGGTCAAAGTGCTATGGCGTAATCACGATTTAGAAGAAGCTACGTGGGAACCAAGAGAGGCGATACGGCAATAATACCCTCACTTATTCTGAATAGGTAAATTTTGAGGCCGAAATTTCTTTTAAGGGGTAAAGTTGTAATGCCCCAAAAATATAAGGTCTATAATTTTGCATGATTTGGTGTAAATTCCATGTTTACTTTGATGGTTAGCTGATTTGGGTGTGTTTGGGAGTGTCTGGAAAGTCCTGGGTTCAAGTTTCGGCTTTTGTAGAATTTTTTATTTTGCTCTTAAAAGAATCAGGACACTGGCACATAGGCTTTAAAGATAATTGTAGTTGAATTGTGAGAAAAAGGAGCATAGTGGTTTAGTGGTAGTGACATGTAATGGCTACTATGAAGGCTTGGGTTCAAGTTCTGTATTGCACAAGGAGTATTTATTTTATTCATTGGTTGTGTGAATGGTGGAGTTGGACTGGAACTCTGCGGTTGATTTAATCATAAGAATTTGAATTGAATTTGAATGAGAAGTTGGAGTTATTTGTGGAGTGAAAAGTAGAGGGATAATGGGAGATATTTTTGGAGAAAATCAAGGGATGTGGTGATGGTAGGAGGTTATGGCCGAATGGAACACTAAGGCTCATTTGATTTTGATTTAGGAAAGAGGTTTGGATGTTTTGTGCGGTGCGCAGGTGGTCGAATTTTCCTAATTCAATTTCTGTACTCTGTTGTTTTTAGGTTGCGTTCGCTCGCGTTATTATTTCTCTTTTGGTTATTTACCCTTCTCTTCTTGTTTTTGGCCGAACAGGTATTCTTTGCATTTGGTCTTATTCTTTTCAACTAAACACTACTTCTCTCCCTTTTCTACTGTGACCGTTTCTCTTTTTTCCTTCTAATCTCTTCTCATCCTTTCTCATATTTTACCGATTTGATCTCTTTTCTCTTGCTATTCCCTGTTTTGATTTTCTTTAGGCGAACTTCTCTTGTTCTTTTCTCTGTCTCTTCCTTTTATCTTCTCGCTTTTCTTCTCCTAGGTTGATTATTGTTCTCCTTATCTCTGCATTTTCGGTTCTTTTGAACATCTAGTTCTAACGATCGTCCATTGCTCCAGCATTCTTTCTTGTCTATCATTTGATTTTGGAGGAAAAGGGATTCTTCAGTGCTCGGAGGCGTTCAAAATCCTTTTTCAGTATTCGACCAAATCTTTGGGGTAAATCGACAAGAAGTGTGCAATCGTTTTCAACTAGTGATCTAAGTGAAATAGATCGCATATCTTTAAGTCAAAGTTGGTTGTCTGATAAACTTGGAGCGATTTATTAAACAGGTGTGTAATCGTACACCCAATTTTGCTACTGTCAAGACGTTGGATAAAGGTGTGTACTCACACCACTATGTTACTGTGAATCGATGAAAGTCGAAAAGCTGAAAAGCTAAAACTTCGGCATTTGAAGCCTCACGAGCATACGAACGCTCATGGAGTAAACCGAGCCCACAAATAATGAGCGACAGACAGTAGAGGCCGCCATGAGTGTTCTTGTAGGCTTAGGCCGTTATGGGCCTCGTTAGGCTGAATGGGCCCAATGGACTCGTGGGCCCCACACGGATAAAACTTATGATAAGTGACAAATAATAGAGTGCGATATGGTGATTGCATAGTCGCGACTGAATTTGGGTTAAATGGGCCACACGAGTATGTGGGCCTACTTGGGCCCGTTTACACTATTTTGACCATATGAGCTATCTGAGTCGTTCGAGATGATTGTAGACCTTTTGAAGGGTCGTTATCTATATCGAGACCCCAAAATTAGTTAAATAATCGAAACACCCCTGATAGGTAAAATTACTATTTTACCCCTAATCGATGAAATAACCATTATACCCCTAGTGGTGGGTTAAATGAGGTGTGTATGACATTTATATGACTGGTTTGAGTATGGCCTACTGCATACACATAATATTTATGACACGACATACTGTATGGGGTTGGGTTCCGGATGTGAAGGAAGTGTTGTATTAGTGGCTTTGCCATGTAATTACTGCTCTGATGGATTTGCCACGTTTACTGTTATTAGCAGTATTGCTGTGTTACTGTTAGCAGCTTTACTGCGATATTAGTGTGTTGGCTGGGTGGGTCGATTTAATCCCCACATGGTGTGTTGGTTGGTATGGGTGGTGTGTTGGTTGGATTGGGGAGGGTTACATGACTGCATTGGACGGATACTAAATTGGATTTAGGCCCACACTGTTACTATATAGGGCTAAGGTCCAGACTATACTGATATTGAATAGGGCCCAGGCCTAGACTGTTACTACATGCATTGTTTATTGTTTGACTGATAGGCGATTACACACTGAGTTTTCGTAAACTCACCCTTTCTTTTAAATGTACAGGTAATCCTCAGCCTTAGACGGTTTAGAGCCGCGAGGGACTTGGAGGTGGCCACACGATTGCTGATGTTCTACTTTTGACTTTATTTACTCAAATTTCATATTGGATATTTGGTTAGGTAATAAGGCCATTTGAGGTTTTAACTTTTATTTGGGCTTTGATTTCTTACCTTAAACTGCTAGACTAGGAAAAGACGAGTTTTCAAACCAATTACTGTTTTCAAAAACATATGTTTTAAACTTCTTAAATTTAAATTAGCTTTTGCAACTGTAAGAGATGTTCAACACAATTAAAGACGTTTTTAGAAGTGACTAACTTTTCAATGAACCACGTTTTAAAATTAAACGAATACAAACTAAGACTTTACACAAGCTTTAAATAGTAAGAAGGGTTTTTCAATGAAAACACGGTTTCGAAAAACACTTTGATGTGACAGCCAGATTCGGCCATAATGTCTAGGTTGGGTTTGGGGTGTTACAGCTACACCTTTGACAAGCTGCTATGTAAGGGTATGTCATTTGTCTGGATTGATAAACAACAAGAGAGCATTGAGAAACTCAAGTTTGTTCTGACTCAGGCTCCTGTTCTGATACAGCCTAAATCTGGCAAGGAGTTTGTAGTGTACAGTGGTGCGTTGCATGTCGGATTGGGTTGTGTTGTGTTCTGATGCAAAATGGTAAGGTTGTGGCTTATGCGTCCCGTCAGCTTAAGATGCATGAAGGAAAATATCTGACATATGACCTTGAGTTAGCGCTGTGGTCTTTGTATTAAAAATTTGGAGGCACCATTTGTATGGTGAGAGATGTATTATCTATACCGATCATAAAAACCTCAAGTATCTCCTTACTCAGAAGGAGTTGAACCTTAGGCAGCATTGTTGGATTGAGTTGCTTAAAGATTATGACTATATCATCAAGTATCATCCTGGTAAGGCCAATGCAGTGGCAGACGCTTTAAGCTGAAGAGTGATGTCTGATTTGAGGGTGATGTTTGCTTATCTTAGTCTGTTTGATGATGGGAGTCTGTTGGCTGAGTTGCAAATTAAGTCGACTTGGATTGAGCAGATTCGAGATAAGCAGTTCGGGGATGAATTTTTGAGGTTACGATTTCGTCAGGTTGAGAGTAGCAGCACTT
Organism: Gossypium hirsutum; assembly: GCF_007990345.1. Classification (NCBI taxonomy): domain Eukaryota; kingdom Viridiplantae; phylum Streptophyta; class Magnoliopsida; order Malvales; family Malvaceae; genus Gossypium; species Gossypium hirsutum. The sequence goes on along the minus strand of NC_053430.1, from coordinate 8,258,498 downwards.
CGAATTTTGGACTGAATAATGATAAGGTACTTTATTTTTGTGGTCGGTACTGTTTGCCGAATGATCGCGTGATTTCGTGATAGGTTTTAAATATTTATAATTAATCGTTATTGAAACTAACTATTATCGCAATATAGGCAAGTGTACCTATCGAACAGTAGTAAAGTTTTAGCAAGACCGGATTGTCGAACCCAAAGGAACTAAAAGTACTAGTAATGACTGTCTTTTTATTATCTAGCCTAGGAATAAAGAGGTTTTGTTTTAACTAACTAATTATCTAAACTAAGAACTCACAGAGAATAGAATTGGAGAATTACTTTTGGGAAAATCGATTGAATTAAGACAATATCTAAGGAAAATTCCACCTAGACTGCACTTGTTATTCTGGCTCCGAATCGGATGATTTATTCATTTAACTTGTTCCGTAGAGATCCCTAAGTTATGTTATTATCCCTATTCAAGACTAATAACGTCTAATCCCTAGATTGAATAATTGAGACCTTTCTCTAATTAACACCCTAGGGTTGTATTAACTCGATCTATGGATCCCCTTATTAGGTTTCACCCTAATCCGGTAAAATCTTGTCATCCTATGTCCAGGCGCACAAACAACTCTGCTTAATTATGGAAAATGTACTTTTAGATAGGGTTTATTCCTCCTCTGTATAAGAGCTTATCTTGAATCAGTATCCTGGGATATCAAATCAAGAATTAAGAACACATAATTAAGAACAAGTCAAATATTTATCATACAATTCAGAAAATAATAACAAGATTCGTCTTAGGTTTCATTCCCCTTAGGTATTTATGGGATTTAGTTGTTAACTAAATAAGAAAACATCTCAGAATAATAAAGAATACAAAACATAAAGAAAACCCAAAACTCCTGAAAGGGAAATTGAGGAGAGATCTTCAGTCTTGAGGATGAATCTGGCTTCTAAAATGGATCAATCAGCTTCCTTGGAGTAATTCCTTACTCCCTATTTTGTGTGTCTTCTTTCTTCCTCCTCTAGGGTGTATTTATAGGCCTTATGATGCCTAAGAGCCCTCAAAAGTGACCTTTTCCGAATTGGGCTCAACTTGGGCTCGGCAGGGACACGCCCGTGTGCGATTATTTCAGGCCGTGCTCCAGCCTGTTAGAATGGCACGGGCGTGTGTTCTACCCGTATGAGTCGTGCTTTAATTCTGCCAAATTGACACGGCCGTGTGGGCTACCTGTGTGAGGAAGTCCATGCAGTGTTGATTTCGTACTTTGGCCCATTTTCTCTGTTTTTGGCCTGTTTCTCGTTCCTTTCGCTCTCCTATGCTCTTCTAAGTATAAAACATGAAATTAAAGCATTAGGAGCATCAAATTCACCAATTCTAATGGGAAATAATCCATAAAATGTGTTTAACATGGGGTAAAAATATGTATAAATTACGGTTTATCAAATACCCTCACACTTAAGCATTTGCTTATCCTCAAGCAAAATTCTCAACTCATAATCAAAATAAATGCTTCTCAATTTATAATTTCTATCGATAATATCTCAAAATAATCCATAGGTAATCATACATTGAGAATTCAACTAAAAGAACATAAAAGTTTCAAACATTTCAAGTTGAGTATTTAATCATGCAAACATAGGTGTCTCCCCTCTTCTAAGTAATTAACATTGATTCAAAATATCATAGAGTTATACATCTTCACTACAGATTCACTCAAATCACTTGAGGTGTTTAAGGACAATAAATGAAGCACTCAATAGTCAATAATGAAAAGTCATTACCATAGGCTTGCATGAAAATCAAATCTCCACCACTATAAATTGAGATGAAACATCAATCAAAAGGTCTTTAGAAGGTTGTAACGAGGCTTGGTTAGGGGGTGTGGTCACAAGCTGAAAGAAAGGGTTAGAATCGAGATTGAATTGAAAAATTGCCTAACTAGAAAAATGGTTAATCATAACTTGCGTACAATAGGGCTTCTTCTCAAAATATGAAATTACTAATGTGTATACATTTTTTTAAGAACAAGTCAAATAACATAGACTAACTATTAAGAACAAGACATAGCTAAGCAATTTATTCAACTCAAATCTCGACAAAAATAGGGATTAATTTAGTGAATTTCAACAATAATGGGTTAAGGGTTAATATTAAGGGTAATACAAGAAATGGCTTGTTAGGCTCAAGGGGGTTTACTAGGGGTTAATCGTGGAGGTAGGCTTTTAATGGCATGAGTGGGCTAATCCTACGTGCCTTAATCATTTTGACATATCAAATCAATGGTGTGGTCTTGACATGCATAATCAAGCAAGTTCTAGAATAACAGTTTGATATTGACGCACTCAAAGCAATAATAAAAGTGAGCATGAAAGAATTAATAGATGCTCCAAAGGCTCAAAAATCTCACAAAAATTATGGTTTTTTGATGTTTAAAACTTGTGAATTCCAACTCAAAGTAATACCTAAACTTTGGGGAAACAACCTAAGATTTTAAATTCATAAAAATCAACTTATCATGCTTGATTCTCTAATGTCTTAAAGTTCAAACAATCAATGCATAAATGCCTATGTTTTAATTCAAGATATATCAATCAAAATCATAAATCAATCAAAATTTATCCTAAATACGATATGAGAGCTTTCCATGAGAACAAGACAGACATTCAGAGATTTTTCTGATAATGAAATAAATAACCCTCCCCGCACTTAAGATGTACATTGCCCTCAATGTACAAATATAGATATTAGAATATAAAAATAAGATAGGGCGAGAAATGAAACTTCCTGTATGATGAATTCCTTGAACTGGAGCTTTGGAGAGTAATTGGTGTGAGAGTGGAGGAGGATACTTAAGCGGTGGTAGAGGTTCATTAGTGCATAAGTCTTGCGCCAAAAGAATATTATATCTAGTGGTAGCTATGGTCGTGGTCGATCAGTACATGGCAATCGTGGAGAACCTTTCTCGGTGGAGTTTTTAGTTCCTATGTGATGATGAGCTTAAGAGCTCTATATAACTATGAGAAAATCAGGAACTTTTTAGGGGATATTAGGAAGAATAATTACTCATAAAAAAACCAAAATTGATAATTAAAAATAAAATTCTAAAATCTAATAAAAATAAAAAATAGTTTTAATAAAAATTAAAAACATAAAATAATAAATAAATGTTTTTAAACATCTTCATCGCTGGATAATTCGCGAGGTGGGACTGGCGATGAGATGTGGAGGTGCTGACAAATCTGCTGTAGAGTTGCATCAACGTTGTCAAATTGTTGAAAACCCTGCTGCTCGAATCGAGTAAGGCACTCAGAGATGTCAGCATATGAAGCCGCCGCATGAACTGGACGAGAGGGTGGTGGTGGCTGAGATGGTAGGTCCTCGTGCTGTGGAGGGACATCATCAGGAACGTCCTTGTAGGCCTCCTCCTCGGTAGATTGGGTGAGACGATATTGAGGAGGGTAGGTTCCTTGGCGCTTTTCGATCATCCTCATGCTAAGCATGCTCGAGATGCCTTGTGGAGACATCTGGCCAATGAGGGTTAATGATAAATCTTGGGCTGCGGTACTGAGGAGCCCGAAGTGTCGAGCCAACAGAGCAACATAGGGTCCAATGGAGATTACCCCCTTTTTATGCTTCTCTGTCTGGTGCTAAATCGCAAAGGCGATGAAATAGGCAAAAGTCGATGACGTGCCCGTGCGACATACACCATAAAAAGTAAGTGTCGTGAGTGTTGACGACACTGGTGCTCTCTCGCCTTCCTGTAATCATGTGAGCTAAAATGGAGTGTAAGTACCTCAGGGATGGTGGGAGAATTGATGCCTTGGAGCGGCTAGGATTGTAAGAGGCAATGCCAGAGGCCAAAGTGTGCCAGCACTTCGAGGGAGAAAAGTGTTTGTGGCGAGTGAGAGCATGTAATTTATTCTCCTCTTTGAACTCCTCCGTATATAAGCCCAGTGCAGCACCGAACTCTGGGACGCTTAGCTGGCAGATTAATCTGCCTAGGCGAAATTAGACCATGCCAGGATCATCGTAGTTCGTCATTATAGTCTGAAGATGGAACGTTGAGCATAGTTTCATCGTGAGCTCGAGGTATGTTGGCTCGATGATCCTAGAGAACAGCTCCCAAGGGTCGGTGGTTAGGAGGGCTCGAATCGCATCAGCCAACTGAACTTGTTCTACGGTAGCCCAGTCGATGCAGCGGCCCGCAATTAAAGGTCGGGCCCGAAGTATTTGGAAAAGTTCTTCTTGGGGCCCTCGAGAGAACTGTAGGAGAGGGTGACGAATTTTTGTGGTTGGACCTACAGAAAATGACGCTACTTTCCTCTTCTTCGAAGTAGGTACAGCGATTTTCTTTCCTCATGAAGACGATATGGTACTTGCAATCAAAACCATTAATTCATCTTGAGGGATGATCAAAGTAAAATGAAGAAAAATTTCAAATAAAAATCAAAATTTCAGCCACAACTACTAATATTAACCAAACATAACCAACATAGTTATTTTGATAGCATAATTTTCTGACATTATCATTGTAATAGCATGAGAATGGGCATAGTAATGACATGTGTATGACAAAAGAGTGAGGCTTTAACAACTCGATTTAACATGAAATGTATGATAAATAATCTAATAATGCAGAAATAATGAACAAAATGGAAATAGTAAGAGAAAAATAAAGATTATGTTAAAAATAAACATTAAAAATAAGTAGAATAGAGGTGAAAAGAGTAAACAAACACTAAGGGAGAGAAATCGGACGTCAAAAATGGAGTTGGAAGCGGCGTACGGGCGTGGCAGGGAGGCCGTGTGGACTTGCAGCGGCTAGGGTTGGGGTTCTTGAATGGGAAAGAAAGTGAATAGTGTAGGGTATTTATAGATTTTGGGTCACACGGTAAGGGCACATGCCCGTGTTCCCTAATTTTTGCCCATGTGTTTCGCGTTTTTCCTATTTGAGCGCGTCTGAAATTTGCCCCATGCCCGTGTACCTTGGGCGTGTGGGTGCACACGGTCGTGTCGCACGACTGTGTCTAGGTTCGTTCACTTCTCTCATGCCTGTGTATAGAAGCCCAACGCCTGTGTTAAGTTAACAGGTTCAACCACGGGTGATAGACACAGACATGTCGCACGCCCGTGCTGTTTTAACAGGTTCACCCATGGTTCTTCCACACGGGCATGTCACACGCTCGTGTTGTTTTGACAGGTTCGACCACGGCCATGTCGCACGGTCGTGGCGTTTTATTGTAGTCTGTGTTTGGGAAAATCTTTGCCCTATTTTCACACGGCCCTAAGCACGCCCGTGTGCTTGGCTATGTCTCTATAGAAGACCTGTATTCAAGAGCTCCATTAGTAAGTTAGGTGTTGAAGACTAAATTTTAAAGAAGTTAATACAGTATGTGCTGGGGTTGCCTCCCGAGAAGCGCTTATTTATAGTCTAAGCTCGACTTACCTCTCTGTTGAATGGTCATGGTGGTTCGAGGAGTTTATACTCCTCATTCCTGCTATCAATCTCATCAAAATAAGGTTTTAAACGGGTGTTGTTTACCTTTAAAGTGCCGAACTTGGGGTGACTTACCTCAACTGTACCGAACGGAAAAATGTTAAGTACCGTAAGAAGGATTTCTTCATCCTGTCTGACAGTGACAATTTGAGGATCTGCGGCATCTAATAAGACTTTATCGCCAACCTTAAGTTGATTTGGAAAGGTATCGAGCTCGTTCTGGCGTAGTTTTGGTTTATCGTGTGTTCTCGATTTATGTGTTCGCCATTCATCTAGCTCCTCTATTTGCAGTCTTCGTTCTTCATGAGTAGGTCCTCTACTATTGCTTGAGAATGACTCATGTGTTTCCTTCAGACTCATTTCTTGCAAAGTAAGTTGCACCATATTGTCAGTTTTAGTAGAATGGGTTAAACGATCACCTTCAATTTTCTATGTGTTGCCAGAATTGCGAGCTTAAAGGGTGATTGTTTCGTCTCCCACCCGGAGTGTGAGTTCACCTGTGCCAACATCAATGATCATTTTAGCAGTTGCTAAAAAAGGCCTTCCTAGAATTAAAGGAGTGTTGCTATCCTCTTCTATGTCTAGAACAATGAAGTCCACGAGAAATATAAATTTATCGATTTTAACTAGTACATCTTCAATAATACCCCTAGGGAATCTTATAGTTTTATCTGCTAATTGAATGCTCATCCTAGTCTGTTTGGGTTTCCCGAGACCTAATTGCTTAAACATTTTGTAGGGCATGATGCTAATATTAGCCCTTAAATCAGCTAATGCATTATTAACATCTAAACTACTAATTAAGCAAGGAATTGTAATTTTTTAATTTGTTCGGTAGCTTATTTTGCAGAATAGCTGAGCACATTGCGTTTAGCTCCACATGCGACGCCTCGTCCAACTTCCGTTTATTTGCTAAAAGCTTCTTTAAAAATTTCATTGCGTTTGGCATCTGTGATAGAGCTTCAATAAACGGTAAGTTAATGTGTAATTTTTTTAAGAGTTTAACGAATTTACCAAATTGTTCATCTGAGCGGTCTTTCCTCGTCGCGTTGGGGTATATCACACAAGGTTTATATTTGACATTCACCGATTTGTTTTTATTATGACCTACCTCACATTGACTCTTACTTACCACAGTTTTTTGTCTCGGTTCTGGTTCAGGCTCAACGACCCATTCATCATCTTGAATATTAATTACGTTGAGTTGATCCCTTGGGTTGGATTCAGTATTACTTGGCAAGTTATCTTGTGGTCATTCGGAGATTAGTTTAGAAAGCTGGCCTTTCTGAGTTTCGAGCCCTTGTATCACTGCTTGTTGATTCTTAAGTACTGTCTTGCTATTCTGGAAATAAGTTTCTGACACCGATATAAACTTTGAGAGCATCTCTTCAAGGTTCAGCTTCTTTTCCTGTTGGTAGGGAGGATGTTGTGGTCTTTGATTTCCTTGACTGCTCCACGAGAAATTGGGGTGGTTCCTCCAACCTGCATTATAAGTGTTACTATATGGATTGTTTTGAGGTCGAGGATTATTACCCATGTAATTTAATTGCTCATTATCCATGTTGTGGCCATAAAGCTGGTATTCCGAATGGCTTGTTCCACTTCCACTTGCTTCACACTGCATTACTGGGTGAACCTGTGAAGAACTAAGAACTACGAAAACCATCAATTTTCTTATTCAAGAGTTCTACCTGATTAAAGAGCATGGTGACTGAATTGACGTTATAAACACCGGCTATTTTCGTTGGCTTTGTCCTTATGACTTGCCACTGATAATTATTCAATGACATCTCCTCTATGAACTCATAAGCATCTTCAGGTTTTTATTATTGATGGTTCCGCCAGCAGCTGCGTCAACCATTTGCCGAGTCAAAGGATTCAGGCCATTATGGAATGTTTGAACCTAAAGCCAAAGCGATAACCCATGGTAAGGGCACCTTCTCAGTAAGTCTTTGTATCTCTCTTATGCGTCGTAAAGAGTTTCTAAGTCCATCTGCACAAACAAAGAGATATCATTACGTAATTTAGCCGTTTTAACCGGCGAAAAATATTTTAATAGAAATTTCTCCGTCATTTGGTCCCAAGTAGTGATTGATCATCGTGGTAATGAGTTCAACCACTGTTTAGCTTTGTTTCTCAATGAAAAGGGAAACAACCGAAGACGTATGGCATCCAGAAACACCATTGATTTTAAATGTATCGCATAGTTCTAAAAAGTTTACTAAGTGAGCGTTGGGATCTTCATCCTGCAAACCATCAAACTAAACAAACTGTTGTATCATTTGAATTGTGTTAGGTTTCAGTTCAAAAGTATTTGCAGCTATAGCAGGTCTAACTATGCTCGATTCAGTTCCTGTTAAAGAAGGTTTAGCATAATCATACATAGTGCGTGGAGTGAGATTTTGATTAACCGCAATTGCAGGAGGTAGCTGATTGTCTTGGTTTTCAGCCATCTCTTCGGTTGGGGGTTGGGTATCGTCCTCTTGCTCATTCTCTGTGTATCTTAAGCTTTGCCTTATTTCTCTTTGATGTCTGCCAACTGTGCGATTGATTTCTTCGTCAAAAAGTAGTGGTCCTGACGGGTTTCTTCTAGTCATAAACTATAAAAATCTGCCAAGAGAAAGGAAAAAAAGTAAATTAATAAATAATAAAAAGAATAAAATAAAATTAATTTGAAAGAAAAATAAATGGCTAAAGTAATAAAAATTAAGCAGTCCTAATATCTTAGTTCTCTGGCAACGGCGCCAAAAACTTGATCGCGTGATTCCGTGATAGGTTTTAAATATTTATAATTAATCATTCTTGAAACTAACTATTATCGCAATGTAGGCAAGTGTACCTATCAAACAGTAGTAAAGTTTTAGCAATACCGGATTGTCGAACCCAAAGGAACTAAAAGTACTAGTAATGACTGTCTTTTTATTTTTAGCCTAGGAATAAAGAGGTTTTGTTTTAACTAACTAATTATCTAAACTAAGAACTCGCAGAGAATAGAATTGGGGAATTACTTTTGGGAAAATAGATTGAATTAAGACAATACCTAAGAAAAAATCCACCTAGACTGCACTTGTTATTCTGGCTCCGAATCGGACGATTTATTCATTTAACTTGTTCCGTAAAGATCCCTAAGTTATGTTATTATCCCTATTCAAGACTAAAAATGTCTAATCCCTAGATTGAATAATTGAGACTTTTCTTTAATTAACACCCTAGGGCTGCATTAACTCAATTTATGGATCCCCTTATTAGGTTTCACCCTAATCCGGTAAAATCTTGTCATCCTATGTCTAGGCGCGCAAACAACTCCGCTTAATTATGGCAAATGTACTCTTAGACAGGGTCTATTCCTCCTCTGAATAAGAGCTTATCTTGAATCAGTATCCTGGGATATCAAAACAAGAATTAAGAACACATAATTAAGAACAAGTCAAATATTTATCATACGATTCAGAAAATAATAACAAGATTCATCTTAGATTTCATTCCCCTTAGGTATTTAGGGGATTTAGTTTATAACTAAATAAGAAAACATCTCAGAATAATAAAGAATACAAAACATAAAGAAAACCCAAAACTCTTGAAGGGGAAATTGAGGAGAGATCTTCAGTCTTGATGATGAATCCGGCTTCTGAGATGGATCAATCGGCTTTCTTGGAGTAATTCCTTACTCCCTATTCTGTGTTTCTTCTTTCTTCCTCCTCTAGGGTGTATTTATAGGTTTTAGGATGCCTAAGAGCCCTCAAAAGTGGCCTTTTCCGAATTTGACTCAACTTGGGCTCGGCAGTGACACGTCCGTGTGCGATTATTTCAGGTCGTGTTCGATCCTGATAGAATGGCACGAGCATGTGTTCTACCCGTGTGAGTCGTGCTTCGATTCTGCCAAATTGACACGACCGTGTGGGCTGCCCGTGTGAGGAAGTCCAAGCCGTGTAGATTTCGTAGTTTGGTCCATTTTCTCCATTTTTGGCCCGTTTCTCATTCCTTTCGCTCTCCTATGCTCTCTTAAGTATAAAACATGAAATTAAACCATTAAGAGCATCAAATTCACCAAGTCTAATAGGAAATCATCCATAAAATGCGTTTAACATGGGGTAAAATTATGTATAAATTACGGTTTATCACCGAACAATTCTGATCTGAGGCAGTCTATTTTGAGGGAGGCGCATAATAGCCCTTATGCTATGCATCCTGGTGGTAATAAGATGTATCACGACCTTCGAGAGTTATACTGGTGGCTTGGTTTGAAGCGCGACATTACTAGCTTTGTGGCTCAATGTCTGATGTGCCAGCAAGTAAAGGCTGAGCATTAGTTGCTTTCGGGTTTATTGCAGCCAGTCAAGATTCCCTTATGAAAATGGGAACGAGTGACTATGGACTTCATTAGTGGGTTGCCATTGACACCTACTAAGAAAGATTCTGTCTAGGTCATTGTGGATTGATTGACCAAGTCTGCACACTTCATTCCAGTTCGAACTGATTATTTACTGCAGTAGCAAAGTTGTACATCTTTGAGATAGTAAGACTACATGGGGTACCTGTCTCGATCATTTCTGATAGAGATCATCGATTCACTTCTCGATTCTGGAAGAAATTACATGAGGCTTTGGATTCAAGGTTGGACTTTAGTACTACGTTCCATCCTCAGACCGATGGTCAATCTGAGAGGGTGATTCAGATACTTGAGGATATGTTTCGGGAGTTGCGTAATTGATTTCCAAGGTAGTTGGGAGGATTATCTGCCACTAGCTAAGTTCGCCTACAACAATAGCTTCCAAGCTAGTATTTAGATGGCACCTTACGAGGCTCTGTATGGTCGTAAGTGTCGTACTCCGTTGTGTTGGACTGAGTTGGGCGAATGTCAAGTTTCGAGTCCTGAATTGGTTTCTGAGACTGAGGATAAGGTTAGACTAATTCAAGATCATTTGAAAGCGGCCTCTGATAGACATAAATCATATGCAGATCTAAAGAGGCATGAGATTGAGTATTCTGTGGGGGACTTCATGTTTTTTAAGTTCTCTAGTGGAAGAAATTTATGAGGTTTGGTCGGAAGGGTAAGTTGAGCCTTAGGTTTATTGGATCGTACCAGATTCTGAAGCGTGTGGAACTAATTGCCTACTAGTTGGAGTTACCCCTTGAATTCATGTCTCGATGTTAAGGCGGTACCATTCTGATCCATCGAATGTTGTTGCGGTGGAGGATATCGAGGTTAGGTAAGATTTGACCTTTGAGGAGGAGCCGGTTCAGATTCTGGAGCGAGACATTAAGGTGCTGAGGAGGAAGTCCATTCCATTAGTGAAGGTTCTGTGGTGGAATCATAGCACTGAAGAGGTCGGGAACCTAAAGACTCGATGCGTCAGTAGTATCCTCATCTATTTTGACCAGGTAAATCTCAAGGTCGAAAATTTTTTTAAGAGGGGTAGAGTTGTAATGCCCAAAAATTTTTATTTTTGCTTTTGTAAAAATGTGACACAACTGTGTATTTGCTTCAGTGATTAAGAGTTCTAGGTGTGTGTATGAGATTCCAAGTTCAAGTTTTACCTTTGGCAAATTTTGATATTTTTCTGAAATAAGCCTAACACTTGAGGAGTATGCTTATATTAAATTGTTTGAAAAATCTTAATAGAATAGGCCTGTCCATTTGGTGGTTAAGTGGAGTGTTAGTTTGCTGAAGGTCTGGTGTTCGAATCCCCGCATGAACGTGGGTATTTATTTTTGACTCGGTTTTGAGAGAAAGTTTGGGTGAAAGTTAAATTCTGAGCAGTGGTTGCCAGTGGGAGTAATTAGAGGGATTTGGGGATAATGGTTGTTGAATTTTTATTTTGTTTTTTACAATTTTCCCCAAAAATTTCTCCATCTTCCTGATGTCCGTCTTTCCCCTCTTTTGCCGAATTTTCCTTGTTTCCTTCCTCTTCTCTTTCGGTTTCGTTTTGCCTCCTTCTTGTTCAACGATTGAATTCGCTCGCTTGGTAAGTACTCAGTTTGTTTCTATCTTATCATTTCGTAGTTGGTTTTCTGAAAGAGGGCTATTTTTGGTTCTTTCGGATTAGGTGAAGATCAAGCAATAATTAGTGCTTCTGCAGAGATTTGAACATTTGGGATTTCGGTTCGTTGTTGGTAAGTGACTGAGTCCACTATTTGATGTTCTAAGGTTTCGTTGTGAAATATTATCTGTTTAGTTTTCATTTGTGTTACTTAATTTGGGCTTGGTAATGTTGATTATAGGTTCTAGTGACCTCGGAATTTCAATATCAGTGAAAACATACCAAGTGTGCACCCGAAACGTAGAAAACGAGATTCGATAGAAGCTGAAAAATCCCTCTATTAACGCCACATGACCGTGTGTAGGCCGTGTGGTAGGCTATGTGCGATGACACGGCTGTGTGATCGACGAAAGCCAGGCCGTGCACAAGACACGACCGTGTGATGGCCAGGGTATGGCCGCGTGGGCTACAGGGGCTAAGCCAAATTGGGCATGTGGGCCTACACGCCCGTGTGGGCCCACACGGGTTAGCTACATAGGCCATTGAGCCCATTTAACCGAAATCTTTCCTAGGGTTGCACGGACGGGTCGTTCCAAACGACTGTGAGCCTACTGTAGAAACGGTAAGGGGTAATTAGACCCTAACTTGTATGATATGTATGACTGATATTGTGTTCTAAGTATGTTATTATCATGCCTATCCGACCGATTTGTTCCTTAAATCTTTATCTGTAATTAAACATGTAAGCATGGTTATTCTTTAAGCCTGGTCCTACATTTTTTGTATCTGTTTTGGGGTTGGAGATGGTGTATATATATTAGAGGAAATGTTCTGAGAGGCGTTTACACCTACTATCTGGCAGCTCAGCTGCAATTTATCTAATATGTGCCGCATTTGGTACAGCATGGTGTGTAGGGATGGTCAGAGATGGTGTGTAGAGGCTGGGGGTAGGATCCTGATTTCTGTTTCTGACTGCATATTTGTATATGTATCTGATATGGGCTTAGGCCCAAGACTGTTTCTGGCTGATATCCGTTATTTTGTATGTATGCAAGTTTAATTCTGTGAGGTTACACACTGAGTTTACATAAACTAGCCCTTTCTTCTATTTATTTTGTACAGGTAATCCACAGAGTTAGGCGGATCGGTGCAGTGGTGGACTAGACGGTGACCACTCTTTTGAAACTGTTACACTTTTTTTTATGGTAACATTTTAATTTGTTGGGTATTTCTTTTGTAATTGGGACTTTATGGATTGTTTTGCTTAAATTTGGATTTTACAGTGTTTACGACCTTATAACTGCAAAACTTGATAATAATCGGAATTTTACCAAAAGCAAATGTTTTTTTTTTTAAATCACGAATGGTTTTTCTTACTCACAATGGTCTGTCGTAAGCTTCCGCATTTAAACACTTCTAAGGCAAGTTAGTTAAACAGGAATGAATGTTTTGATAATAATTCTACACAAATAGAGTTAGCAAATGCGAAATAGTTTTATCGTGTTCATTGTTTTTAAAACTCATTCCATATGACATTGTCAGATTCGATCATAACGTCTAGGCCGAGTTTTGGGTGTTACAATGAATACTTATAAATACATCTCATCATGTTTAATAAACATGAAATTGATTGTTTCAATTTTGTCTAAGGTTAATCCGATAACCAATGTGATATCATGCATCCGATCATATTCCGAGTTGGGTGTAGAGTGTTACATATTCTTGATGGGCAAAAATATTATATTAATATAATTGATTACAAATTGATGTTATTAACCTTTAAGTGATCACAAGATGTTTAAAAATATTATTGCTTCATGTATATGCCTTCGATAATCTAAATGTTGTTGTTACTCTAAATTACTTAAACATACACGATCAAATAACATCATAACTTAAAATTATACAATATTGTAAACTACGATTTATGTCATTCACCATATATAAGTACAATATGTTTAATATATCATAACTTAATGTATATGCATTTAGTATTTTATATGTTGTGGCTACTCCAATTTACTTGTACATATACAATCATATGACATCATAACTCAGTGTTATACAATATTACATTTGACATTGCATATAAAGTTGTATATATACACATAATAAAGTAAATATACATAATATCCATGCATTTGTCATAGATAAAACATCAATTTATGTAAAATACAACCATCCAAAGCATCACACAGAGTAATAAAATCCTTGATAACAAAAAAAAAAAAGAGGCTGTTCTTATTTGAGCTGATGTCATATTCTGGAGCCACGACTTTTGTGTGGGCAGCTTACTACCTTCACTCACTGTGGCCTGCTGCCACAACTTTCTCTTCCAACCATCAAAACACTCGTCTAGTCGTCACAACCTCCAAAATTCAAGTTGCAACTTTGAAGTAAGTTTGGTTACCTTCACTCATTGTGGCCTGCTGCCACAACTTTCTCTTCCAACCATCAAAACACTCGTTTAGTCATCACAACCTCCAAAATTCAAGATGCAATTTTGAAGTTAGTTTGATTATAGACTTAGAATGTTGCAACTTGCTCCATAACATGGCCTTGTTTTGAAAAAAGAAGAAAAAAATATGAAAATTCTTTTGTATTTTGGAAACGTAAATTTACAGAAAATTCAAGGCTACCATAGATGAACTTTTTGCAATTTCTCCAATTACCCAAAGTTGAAAAATACATAATAATCTCAAAATTTATTAGTCATCATAAAATCAACCAGAAAAAAATCCGACCCTCATTGAGATGATAGAGGCAAGCAACCTATCAGAGGGATAATTGGTGTGCTTGTTGGGGGCAAGCATGTAGAATGGGTAGCCTCCAATTTCAGGCGAAAGGCTTACCTTAGGAGTGTAATGTTAGGGGCCGCCCCAGTGAAAAAGCCCAGGACTTCTCCATGACAGTTTTAGTTTTCGGAATTTGATGAAAGGGACGTCTTTGATGTTAAAGGAGACAGTCTTCTTATGGTTTTTGCCACCATCTTCTCATTTCAAGTAAAGATGATCTTGATCAACACAGGTAGCTCTGTGAATATTCTTATCGTCAAGGTTTTCAATCAAAAAGAAAACTTTAATATAATAATAAAGAAATATATTTTTAATTAAAAATGATAGGTATCGTTACGAATCTTGCATAAGGATTTATTTAGTCCTCAAATTTTATAAAAAAATTATTTTAGATATCCATTTAATTTTTCACATTTTTTAACTCTTAAATTTATATTTTTTGTCAAATCACCCTAAAATGAATGGAAAAATTAACAAACATAACTTTGTTCATGTGGATATACACGTGGATTGCCACGTAAATGTCACATATAATTAATTATTTTTAAAAAATTTAAAAAATATAAAAATTAATTTAAATTATTTAATTTTTTAAAAAAATTTAAAAAATTAATTAATTGTTAATGTGGCATCTGCATGGTAGTCCACATGTATGTCCACATCAGCAAAACTAACCTTTTTTAGCTATTCCATCTATTTTGGGGTGATTTAATAAAAAGAGCGCATGTTCAAAGGTTAAAAAGACGAAAAATTAAATGGGGTGCTAAAATAATTTCTTTTTTGTAAAAGTTGAGGGCTAAATAGATCATTATGTCAAAAATCTTTAATAATCAAAGTGAGAAAAACCATATACTTTAAATAGAATGCTCATAGATTGGGTCGAGCTGAGTCCATGCAATGTATCTAGACTAATTGTCTAAGCTTAAACTCAACTCGACTTGAAAAATAGGCTTATTTTTTTACCAAGCCCAACTTAATTTAAGAAAGGTAAACTTGAGCGAGTTCATATTTGATTTCTTTAAAAATTAGTTTTTATTTAAAAATAAATTTTTAGAAAATATAATATACTAAATGTACTAAAAAAGGCTAAAATAAAAGTTTTCTAATACAGTAAAAAGTATTTATATTAAAAATATTACCATAAATATAATAAATATTTTATTGTATTAAATATAAATTTTATATTTTGTATCTTGGGTTATTTAGTTAGATTTTTTTTTAATTTTAGATAATTAATTTAATTATTATTGAGTTAATAATTTAATATAAATATATCTAATTATTATTTAATATAAATAAATAATATAATTATTTTTCTAACCTAATGTTGGAGCCGAAAATTTTATTCAATATCTAACCCGTATAAAAGGGCGAGCTTTCAATTTTACTGAACTCATTTATGAGGCTTCATATTTTTGCCTACAGCATTTCATTTTCTAAACGGGCCATCGGAATGAGCAGCTCTACTTTAAGAACTGAAGTACGTATTGAAACAAAATTAAGTGCGCAACCCTAAAATAGTCATTTTGCGCGTTGCTTTCTCCTTATATTTGGGCTTCCTCTGGACTACGCTTTTCAGTGTACGAAAACCCCTCCTCAAGAAATATTCAGAGTCTCTGTGCAATTACAACTCGTAAGTTAACTAATAATTCCTTTTCAATATTTTTAATTTTCTAATATAAATTTTCTTTTATTTTAATTCCCCAGTTGCTGCCTTCACAAAATTAGGGTTTTGTGTTAATATTATTTCTCTGTTTTCAGCTAGAAAAAATGGCAACGGAACAACCAAAATCGGCAACCGAAGACGTGAAGATTGATTTGTTTGAAGATGATGATGAGTTTGAAGAATTTGAGATTGATGAAGGTAATTGTTTTTACCTTATTTAAAAAAAAAAGGAAAAATTCGTGGAGGCTAGGGTTTAATTTTGGGTATACTAACTGATCAAAAATTATGAAAAAGGTTATGCCGATTATCTTGATTTTTTCACTTTCTTCTATAGTTTTCTTAATGTTGAATTATAAACTTATATGAGCTGTTCAATTTATTGAACTTCTACGCTTCTGGTTGTATCTAGATTGGAATTTATATTTGAATTAGAGAGGGAGTCTGTATTGAGGCGATACTTGTTGGAGTCCAAGAGGCCATTGGCTTTTATGGCAGATAGTCTTTGAAAAATGTGAATCTAATGTAGTCATTGCCTGGTTGCTGATTTGGTTGCGAACCCCTTTATATATTTGTTTTTTTGTGTCCTAGACTTTGTTTCTCTTTATATATGATACTTATAAGCTGCCTAAATTCATTTTGCTGGTTACTAGGATCATTGGAGTGCTTTTTTGTGCAATTAAAACTCCCACTTTTATATCTGGATAACCATAATATACTAGGTCTAGCTTGAAATATTGTTATAAATTCTTGTTGAAAACGTACACAACTTGATTCTTGATTCATCAAACTCTTGTTGGAGTCAGAATAAGAGCTTCTCTTAGCGTCTTGCAGAATTTTGACGCTCATAATTTTCTGACCTAGCCCCCAAGCTGAACTGACCCGTTTTCACCTTAATGACCATGTTAGTATTTGCAATTCACAAAATTTTGACATCATCTTATACCCATTTTATCCTTCCATGAGCCTGACTTTCAAAATTGCTAATTATAGAATTATATTTACTTTCTCCAATTAGGTATAAAAATAAAACATTGGATTTCAAGAGTTTTCCCCGGCAGCAGATCACAAACAATCTTTAGTATTCTTGAACTCCTAATCTCTGATGCAAGCAACTGATAACATGGTTGCATGCTGTTGGCTTAAAGAATGTTGTGATGATAATTAATGTTCATATTATAATTTAATTCCACGTAGTATACTTTTTGCTGCCCTAAGATCATTACTTGTTCTTCTGGGATGTATCATCTGTTTCTTTTCTGAATTACAGCTTGTTTCCTTTAAATAGTGGTACTTAGTTCACAAATTACTTGTTCCCTCTTGCTAGTCTCAGCTGATGGATCTGTGTTTGGTTTCAGTTTTTTTAGATAATTCGTAATGTATTTAATATGATATCTGAGAGAATTGCAATCTGAACTTTTCTGTTTTCTGGCAGAGTGGGAGGATAAGGAAGAAGGAAAGGAGATTACACAGCAATGGGAAGATGACTGGGATGATGATGATGTTACTGACGATTTCTCTTTACAACTGAGGAGGGAACTTGAGAATAACACTGAGAACAACAACTAAGCTGGACTTATGCATTCCTCTGCACTGAACTCGTCTGAATCGGGGTTTTTTTTTTTTCGTTTGATTTTCTTTTCCATGCAAAGCGAATGAAGGAATGAGCTGTAACTCTTTATGCTTGGATGTACTGGTAGAAACTTAAAATGCAGAAACTGGTTTGATGGTTCTCTAAAATATAGACATTTGATTTAGCTGCTTGTGCTGCGTTAGAGCTATTGTCTACATATTGTTTGTTTAACTTCTCAGTATGATCTGCTCCCTTTTTTACGTTTTACAACTTCCCAACCATTTCCAAGTAATCTAAAATGCAATCTCGAAGGGGCCCAAACTACTAATTAAATTGCATTCAAAATGTACAAAACTAATGCCCACAAACTTTTCAATGGAATAAACTACATTAAAAGGGGGAAAATTTTTAAAACTAAATAATTTGAACAAATTAGATTAAGACACGTTCTCGGTGAAAAATTCTATGTATATCATATATTTATAAAAAAAAAATTATCAGAAAAACTTAATGGGGTGTAAGGTTGTAAAGATAGGTACAAATAGAATAATAGGAATAGGAGATTAGGACATGCTAGTATTGGTGTCCTCTCCTCTTAAGTTAGTTGTATGTTATTAAGGTCGTTTATCATTTTATATTCAAGTTTGAGTTTGACTTGATAATTAAGTTTAGGGTTAATAATATATATTAAAGGTAATAATGTAATTTAATAATGTAAAAATATGAAAAGCTTAATAATGCTCATGAGTCGTTTAAGTTGAGTATTACTATCAATAGTTAAAGTTGCATGAGCTCTAGCTCAGCTTGAAAATTACTGAATCGAGTTCGATTCTTTTTTGAATTAAATTCGAGCACCAGTATCTTATTTATACTCCTAAACTATCTTATTTATACTCCTAAACTATGATAACCTTTGACAATAACAAAATTTGTGAGGGACGTGCTAAAAGAAAACGTGTCTTTTTTAAGTCTAAAAATGCAGTCTCAACATCTAGATTCACATTAGTTTTTTTGGACCAACTAGACAACAAGCTTAGGTGGTAAACAATATTGATTTGTGATTGTTTTATATATAATTGAGTTGTCTCTTTATTTTCAATAGAAAAAGCTTTGAAAAGAAATTCATTTCCTGAAAATTAATTCATATCGCATAAAGCCTCAGCTACACCCAACTCACCATTGCTCTCCACCATCCTTGCCATGCTTTGAATAAAGCCTCTGCTACACCCTCCCTTTAATCCAACTTCACTGCAACATTACATCGCACCAGGCAGCTTGGCATGGGATACCAGTCCCGATATAGCCACAATATGGTGACCAAATGATCAATGTTGAGTTGATAAGGGCAGGTGGATGGGGACTTTGTATGAAGAGCTATCGATAGGGCTTAAAACATTTGGTGAATGATGAAGAGACTAGGGACAAAATCAAGGAAGTGATACGGAACCAAATGATGAAAATGGAAGCAGCAATAATCAATGAAATGCCAGGGCAAAGGTCAGAGGTTGGTGGGGGTTGTAAGAATATGATGAAGACACTTTTCCAAGCTTGTAAAAGAATCGAAAACATTTTTCTATAAATTTTTATAATCAAATAATTTTTTCTATAATTATTAATAAAATTTACATAATTTTATATAAATTTTTTTTATATTTTTTACTATTACCTAAAAAATTACTGACAAGATGAATCTGGACAATCACTTGAAAAGGTTATATGGAGGATTGTTGAGTTGGCAATATGTTAGAAGAAAACAGTAAAATTAATGGCAGTGATCAATTTGTAATTTTTTTTATTTAGAGTGACTAAATTGAGAAAAATACTAGTGACTAAAATAAGACAAACCCTATTTTAAAGTGATCATAGGTGTAGTTTACATTATTATTCATGTATCAATATATATTTATATATATTCAAATAAATATTTTTTATGCTCATGTGCCACAGGTGAAAAGAAGCAAGTTAGAGAGGAGGTCGTAGCTAGGTATTTTCCTAGGGTATTGCAACAATAGAAAGGGTTATAGAATTTATGATCCTTCCTCCAAGAAAATTTTGGCGAGTAGGGATGTTGTGTTCGATGAAGGCAAAACATGAAATTGGGATGCTACTGAAGTTGAAATACTTGAGCAAAGGGAGTGCGAACAAGGTTCGCAAAATTATAATGATGGAAGCGAGCTAAGGCCGCAATCTGGTAATGTTCTAATTGAAACAGAGGCCGCAATCTGGTAATGTTCTAATTGAAACAGACTTTGACGACACTGTAGTAAAGGGCACACGATCGATTGATGAGATCTATCAGCGAGCTGATGTAGCACTACTTGAACTTGCGAGCTTTCAAGAAGCTGAAACCATAGAAGGTTGGAAAGAAGGCGAGAGGAGTTGAATATGATTCACAAGAACTAGACTTGGGAGCTCGTTGACAAACCATCGCACAAAAATGTTATTGGTGTTAAGTAGGTGTTCAAAACCAAAATCAATGTTGATGGCTCGCTCAATAGACTGAAGGCGAGGTTGGTTGTGAAAGGTCTCAGTCAACAATATGGCATTGATTATTGGGAGACTTTTGCACCAATAGCAAGGTTGGACACGATTAGATTATTATTGGTCTTGGTAGCACATATGGGTTGGAAAATTCATCAGTTGGATGTTAAATCAGCTTTTCTGAATGGCTACTTGCAGGAAGAAATCTATGTGGAGCAACCTCTGGGTTCGCAATTAGAGGAAAAGAAGAGAAGTTATACATGTTTAAGAAAGCCTTATACGGATTGAAACAGGCTCTGCGAGCTTGGTATGCTAGGATAGATGAGCACTTTACGAGTTTAGGATTTCAAAAGATCCCTAGCGAGCCTACTCTGTATGTGAAGAAGGCTGGCAAAATCACTTCGCTGATTGTTTCATTATATGTTGATGATCTGCTTATGTTTGGAGCAGCAATGATTTAGTAAAGGAGTTCAAGTTGCAAATGGAAAATATGTTTAAAATGTCAAACCTTGGGGAAATGAAATATTTCTTGGGAATGGAAGTGTGACAAGTTCAAGAAGAAATTTTCATATGTCAACAGAGCTTCGCACTAAATATTTTAAAGAGGTTCTACATGGAGAAATGTAAACCAATTGGCATGTTTGTTGTACCAGGAGAAAAACTTAGCAATAGTGAAGATTTTCAGAAGGTTGATGAAAAGAACTATCGAAGTCTTGTGGGTTGTTTTTTGTACTTACGAGCGACATGACATGATATTATGTTCGCAGTTGGCTTGTTGTCCAGATTTATGCACTGCTATAACAACTCGTTTTTAGTCAAATCGAAATAGTAGTTTTAGGACCACAAATCTGAAGTCAAAATAATTATTTTATTATTATTTTTAGGTCTATAGCAAGATAGAATAATTGTGTGAAAATTTCGTTAAGAAATTTTATCGTTTAAATGCTTAATTTGATAAAAAGGACTAAATCGCGTAAAGTGCCAAAGTGGAGTTCTATTAGCTAAAGGTGTCTAATAGTTATGAAATATTAAAGTGGAGGTCCTTATGTGGTAATTAGACCATTTTTAATATTAGTGGACATTTATGGACATAAATTAAGTGATTTTTAATGGTTTATTAAAGGTTAAATAAGTAGATTGATTAATAAACATAGTAAAATATAAAAAAACAAATGTGTCTTCTTCCTAAATGTAATCATCCACCAAAAATTCAATTTAAAATAGCCATGGGAGGTGCTTAACATTCGGCCAAGTTCATCTAGTGCATGTAAGTTCATTTTTGTCCCGTTTTTAATGATTTCTATGTTTTTGAGATCGTTGCAGCTTAATCTAGCTAGCCCGGGGACTAATTTGTAAAACCATTAAAGGTTTAGGGTTTTGCCATTGATGAATATGTAACAGCCTATTTTTGAGTTAAATCAAAACAGTGGTGTCGGGACTATAAATTCGAAGTCAAAATTTTTATTTTATTATTTTAATAAGGTTTACAGCTTGATAAAATTATTTTGTGAAATTTTCGTAAAGAAATTTTACTTGAATGCTTAATTCAGTAAAAAGAATTCAGTAAAAAGAACTAAATCGCGTAAAGTGTAAAATGCATGTTCTATTAGCTAAAGGTATTAAATAGCTATAGAATCTAAAATTTAAGGTTCTTATGTTGTAATCAGGCCATTATTTTGGTGAGAGGATATTTATGGACATAAAACATATAAATTTTAATGTTTTGAACCAAGGGTAATTTAGTAAATTATGAAATAAGTTATAATAAATAAAAACAAAATCATAAAATGTGTCCATCTTTCTTTCTTTCAATCAAAATTGGAGAAGAATAAAGCCATTGTTAGGGCTTTGAATATTCAGTCACTTTGGAGCTTAATTATAAGTTCATTTTAGCTCAGTTTTTAATGATTTTTACGTTTTTGAGATTGTTGCTTCGTATTCTAGCTAGCCCATACCTTAGATTTTGAAAATGTTAAATAATTAACATGTTGCCATTGTTGAATGTTTGAGTAATTTAATGGTTGATGATGGATTTTGAATAGTTGTTTGATAAATCGTAATTTATACATATTTTTACCCTATGTTTAACGCATTTTATGGATGATTTTCCATAAGAATTGGTGAAATCAATGCTCCTAATTTTTTAATTTCATGTTTTATACTTAGGAGAGCATACGAGAGCAAAAGGAACGAGAAACGGGCCAAAAACGGAGAAAATGGGCCAAGGTACGAAATCAACACGGATTGGACCTCCTCACACGGGCAGACCACACGGCCGTGTTAATTTGGTAGGCTCGAGCACGGCCTGAAGTAATTGAACACGGGCATGTGCCACGGGCGTGTCCCAGCCGAGCCCAAGTTAAGTCTAATTCAGAAAAGGCCACTTTTGAGGGCTTCTAGGCATTCCAAAGCCTATAAATACACCCTAGAGGAGGAACAAAAAGGAGGCAGAGAAGGGGGAGTAAGGAATTACTCCAAAGAAGCTGATTGATCCATCTCAGAAGTCGGATTCATCATCAAGACTGAAGATCTCTCCTCAATTTCCCTTCAGGAGTTTTGAGTTTTCTTTATGTTTTTTATTCTTTATTTTTCTGAGATGTTTTCTTATTTAGTTATGAACTAAATCCCCTAAATACCTAAGAAGAATGAAACCTAAGACGAATCTTGTTATTATTTTCTGAATCGTATGATGAATATTTAACTTGTTCTTAATTATGTGTTCTTAATTCTTGTTTTGATATCCCAGGATACTGATTCAAGATAAGCTCTTATTCAAAGGAGGAATAGACCCTGTCTAAGAGTACATTTATCATAATTAAGCGGAGTTGATTGCGCGCCTAGAAACAGGGTGACAAGATTCTGCCAGATTAAGGTAAAACCTAATAAGGGGATCCATAGATCGAGTTAATGCAACCTTAGAGTGTTAATTAGAGAAAAGTCTCGGTTATTCAATCTAGGGATTAGACGTTATTTGTCTTGAATAGGGATAATAACATAACTTAGAGATCTCTATGGAACAAGTTGAATGAATAAATCGTTTGATTCGGAGCCAGAATAACAAGTAAAGTCTAGGTGAATTTTTCCTTAGGTATTGTCTTCATTCAATCGATTTTCCCAAAAGCAATTCCCCAATTCTTTTCTCTGTGCGTTCTTAGTTTAGATAATTAGTTAATTAAAACAAAACCCCATTAGTCTTAGGCTAGATAATAAAAAGACAGTCATTACTAGTACTTTTAGTTCCTTTGGGTTCGACAATTCAGTCTTGCTAAAACTATACTACTGTTTGACAGGTACACTTGCCTACATCGCGATAATAGTTAGTTCAAGAATGAGTAATTATAAATATTTAAAACCTATCACGAAATAACGCGATCAAGTTTTTGGCGCCGTTACCGGGGAACTAAAATATTAGGAACACTCAATTTTTATTACTTTAGCCATTTATTTTTCTTGCAATTTAATTTAATTTAATATTATTATTATCATTACTAATTAATTTACTTTTTCTTTCTCTTGACAGGTTTTTATAGTTTATGACTAGAAGAAACCCGTCGGGACCATTACTTTTTGACGAAGAAATCGATCGCACAGTTCGTAGAAACCAAAGAGAAATAAGGCAAAGCTTAAGATACACAGAGAACGAGAAAGAAGACGATACTTAACCCCCAACTGAAGAGATGGATGAAAACCAAGGCAATCAGCTACCTCCTGCAATTGCGGCTAATCAAAATCCTACTCCACGTACTATGTATGACTATGCTAAACCTTCTTTAACAGGAACTGAGTCAAGTATAGTTATACCTGCTATTGTTGCGAATAATTTCGAGCTGATACCTAACACAATTCAGATGATACAGCAGTTTGTTCGGTTTGATGGTTTGCAAGGTGAGGATCCCAACACTCACTTGGCGAATTTTCTGGAGTTTTGCGACACTTTCAAAATTAATGGCGTTTCTGATGATGCCATTCGCCTTCGGTTATTCCCTTTTTCACTGAGAAACAAAGCTAAACAATGGTTGAACTCGTTACCACGAGGGTCCATCACTACTTGGGAACAAGTGACCAAAAAATTTCTACTAAAATATTTTTCACCGACTAAAACGGCTAAGTTACGTAATGATATCTCTTCTTTTGTGCAGATGGACTTAGAAACACTTTACGATGCATGAGAGAGATACAAGGATCTATTGCAAAGGTGCCCTTACCATGGGTTACCTCTATGGCTGCAAGTTCAAATGTTTTACAATGGTGTGAATCCCTCGACAATACAGATGATTGACGCAGCTGCTGGAGGAACCATCAACAACAAAACACCTGAAGAGGCTTATGAATTCATTGAATAAATGTCACTAAATAACTATCAGTGGAAAGTCATTAGGACTAAGCAAACAAAAATAGACGACGTTTATAATGTCGACTTAGTTACTATGCTATCAAATCGGGTAGAACTTCTTAATGAAAAGATTGATGGTTTACTTGGTTCTACACAGGTACATCCAATAATGAGGTGTGACTCAAGTAGATGAGGTGTGCATACAGAATATCAATCCTTCAATCCTACAACCGAAAAGGAACAAGTCAACTATATGGGTAACAATTACTTTAGATCTCAAAATAACCCATACAGTAATACTTATAATGCAGGTTGGAGGAACCACCCAAATTTCTCCTGGGGTGGTCAAGGGAATCAAAAGCCACAAAATCTTCAAGGTTTTCAACAGCCACCTTATCAACAAGAGAAGAAACCGAACCTTGAAGAGATGCTCTCTAAATTCATCTCAATATCAGAAACCCGTTTTCAAAATACCGAGACAGCACTTAAGAATCAACAAGCATCGATCCAAGGGCTCAAAACTCAGATAGGCCAGCTATCCAAACTAATCTCCGAACGACCACAAGATAGCTTACCAAGTAATACTGAACCTAATCCAAGGGAACACCTCAACGCAATTAGTACTCAAGATAAGGAATGATTCATTGCGCCTGAGCCAGAATTGATTCAAGAAACTGTGATGAGCAGAGGTAAAAGTGAGGTAAGTCATAACAAAACTGTGAATGAAGAATATAGACCTCATATCCCATACCCTAACGCGACAAGGAAAGACCGCTCAGACGAACAATTCGATAAATTCCTCAAACATTTGAAAAAATTACATATTAACTTACTGTTTATTGAAGCTCTGTCGTAGATGCCAAATGCAATGAAATTTTTAAAAGAGCTTTTAGTAAATAAGCGGAAGTTGGACGAAACGTTGCATGTGGAGCTAAACGTAGTCTGCTCATCTATTCTACAGAATAAGCTACCCCACAAATTGAAAGATCCAAGGAGTTTTACAATTCCTTACTTAATTGGTAGTTTAGATATAAGTCATGCATTAGCTAATTTAGGGGCTAGTATTAACGTCATGCCTTACAAAATGTTTAAGCAACTAGGTCTTGGGAAACCTAAACAAACTAGGATGAGCATTCAATTGGAAGATAAAACTATAAGATTTCCTAGGGGTATTATTGAAGATGTACTAGTGAAAGTAGATAAGTTCATATTTCCCGTTGATTTCGTTGTTCTAGACATAAAGGAGGATAATAACACCCCTTTGATTTTAGGGAGGCCCTTTGTAGCAACTGCTAAAACAATTATTGATGTTGGCACAGGTGAGCTTACACTTCGTGTGAGAGACAAAACGATTACCTTTCAAGCTCGTACTTATGGCATCATATCAAACATTGAAGGTAATGGTCCACACTAATCTACTAAAACTGCAATATGACTTTGCAGAAATTGAGCTTCAAAGAAGTTCACGAGTCATGTTCCAAAAATGATAAATGACACATTCATGAAAAACGAAGGCTACGGATAGAGGAGCTAGATAAATGGCAAGCACATAAATCGAGAACACATGATAAACCAAAATTACGCCAGAATGAGTTCGATACCTCCCCAAATTTACTTAAGGTTGGTGATAAGGTCAGATGCCATAGATCCCTACATTGTCACTACCATACTGAATGAGGAAATCCCTCTTACGGTACTTAGTATTTTTTTCATTCGGTACGGTAGAGGTGAGTCATCCCAAGTTCGGCACTTTTAAGGTAAACAACATCCGATTAAAACCTTATTTTGATGAGATTGATAGCAGGAATTGAGGAGTATAAACTCCTCAAACCACCATGACCATTTAGTAAAGAGGTAAGTCGAGCTTAAACTATAAATAAGTGCTTCTCGGGAGGCAACCTGAGCACTAACATTATTAATTTCTTTAAATTTTGGTATTTAACTCCTAACCTACTAATAGAGATCTTGAATACAGGTGTTTCCACAGAGACACGGCCAAGCACACGGGCGTGCTTAAGGCCGTGTGAAAACAGGGCAAAAGATTTCCCCAACACAGGCTACGATAAAACACCATGACCGTGCGACATGGTCATGGTCGAGCCTGCCAAAACAACACAGGCATGCTACACGCCCGTGTGGAAGACCGTGGTTGAAACTAAGAAACTAGCACGGGCGTGCGACACACCCGTGTCTAACACCCTTGGTCGAACCTGTTAAAATAACACGGGTGTGGGGATTGAACACATGCGCGTGGGAGAAGCGAACGAAGCTAGACACGGTTGTGGGACACGACCGTGTGAACCCACACTCCCGAGGAACACAGGCGTGTACTAAATGTCAGACGCGCCCAAATTTGAAATTCGTGAAACACACGAGCTGAAATTGAGGCACACGGGCGTGTCCCATGGCCGTGTGTCCCAAAGTCTATAAATAGGCTACACTATTCATTGTCTTCCCCACTCAAAAACCCTAACCCTATCCGCTGCAAGTCCACACGGCCTCTTTGCCACGCCCGTGCACCGCTTCTCACTCCATTTTTGACGCCCAATCTCTCTTCTTTAGCGTTTGTTCACTCTTTTCACCTCTATTCTACTTATTTTTAATGCTTATTCTTAAAATGATTGTTATTTTTATCATACTATATTCATTTTGTTCATTATTTCCTGCATTATTAGATTATTTATCATGCATTTTATGTTAATATAGGTTGTTAGGAAAGCTTCATTCCTTTGTCATTCACATGCCATTATTATGCCCATCCTGATGCCCTTACAATGTCACGAAATTATGCTATCAAAAAGAATTTTTTTGGTTGAGTTTGGTTCATATTTTGGCAGAAATTAGCAGTTTAAATTCATGGCTTTCCAAATTCATGTATTTACTATTATTCTTCTTTACAAATTATAGGTATACGATGTCATCTTCACGGGGAAAGAAATCCGCTGTCCCCGCTTCAAAGAAAAGGAATGAAGCGTCATCTTCCTCGGGTCCTACCGCGAAAATTCGTCACCCTTTCCTCCAATTCCCCAACGGGCCCCAAAAAGAACTGTTTCATAAACTACGAGCCCAACCTTTAGCAGCGGGCTGCTGTATCGACTGGGCTACTGTTGAACAAGTCTAGTTGGCTGACGCGATCCGAGCTCTTTTTACCACTGACCCTTGGGAGCTATTCTTCAGGATTATCGAGCCGACATACCTCAAGCTCAGAATAGAACTATTCTCAACGTTTCATCTTCAGACAGCAATGACAAGATACGATGATCCCGACACGGTTCAATTTCGCCTAGGCGGATTAATCCGCCGGCTATGCGTCCCAGAGTTTGGTGCTGCACTAGGCTTATATACAGAGGAGTTCAAGGAAGAGAATAAACTATATGCTCTCAGTCGCCACATACATTTCTCTCCCTCGAAGTGCTGACACACTTTAGCCCTTAGCACGGCCTCGTACAATCCCAGCCGCTCCAAGGCATCAGTTCTCCCACCATCACTGAGGTACTTACATGCTGCTTTAGCTCACACGATTATAGGGAGGCGAGAGAGCACTGGTGTCATCAACACCCACGACGTTTACTTCTTATGGTGCATGTCACAAGGGCACGTCATTGACATTGCCTATTTTATCGCCCTTACGATTCAACACCAGACGGAGCGGCATCGAAAAGGGGTCATCTCCATTGCCCTCTACGTGACTAGGCTGGCGCGACACTTCGGGCTCTTCAACACCGCGGCCCAAGAATCATCCCTCACCCTTATCGACTAGATTTTTCCACAAGGCATCTCGAGCATGCTTAGCATGAGGATGATCGAGAGGCACCGAGGAACCTACCCTCCTCCAATATCGTCTTGCCCAATCTGCCGAAGAGGAGGCCTACGAGGACATTCCTGATGATGTCCCCCCATAGCACGAGGACCCACCGACTCAGTCGCCACCACCCTCTCGTCCAGTTCATGCAGCGGCTTCATATGCTGACATCTCTGAGCACTTCACCCGATTCGAGCATAAGTGTTTTCAACGATTTGACAATATCGATGCTACCTTACAGCAGATTTGTCAGCATCTCCACATCTCATCGCCAGTCCCACATCGCGAACCATCCAGCGATGAAGATGTTTAGAAATATTTATTTATTATTTTATGTTTTTAATTTTTATTGAAACTACTCTTTATTTTTATTAGATTTTAGAAATTTTATTTTTAATTATCAATTTCAATTTTTCTTTTTGAGTAATTATTTTTCCTAATATCCCCTAAAAAGTTCTTGATTTTATCACAGTTATATAGATCTCTTAAGCTCATCATCACATAGGAACTAAAACTCCAACAGGAAAGGTTCTCCATGACTGTCATGTCCTGCTCGACCACGACCATAGCTACCACTAGATATAATATTCTTTTGGCACAAGACTTATGGCCTAATGAGCCTCTGCGACCGTCGGAGTATCCTCCTCCACTCTTGAATCGATCACTCTCCAAAACTCTAGTTCGAAGAATTCATCATACAGGAAGTTTCACTTCTCTCCCTATCTTATTTTTATACTCTAATATCTATCTTTGTACATTGAGGGCAATGTACATCTTAAGTGTGGGGGGGCATTCATTCATTATCAGAAAAATCCCTGAATAATCACCTTGTTCTCTTGAAAAACTCTCATATCATATTTAGGATAAATTTTAATTGATTTATGATTTTGATTGATATTTCTTGAATTAAACATAGGCATTTATGCATTGATTGTTTAAACTTTAAGACATTAGAGAATCAAGCATGATAAGTTGATTTTTAAGAATTTAAAATTATGGGTTGTTTCCCCAAGTCTAGGTATTACCTTGAATTGGAATTCACGAGTCTAAACATCAAAAAGACATAATTTTTGTGAGATTTTTGAGCCTTTTGAGCATCTATTAATCCTTTCATGCTCACTTTTATTATTACTTTGAGTGCGTCAGTATTGAACTGTTATTCTAGAACTTGCTTGATTATGCATGTCGAGACCACACCATTTGATTTGATATATCAAAATTATTAAGGCAATAGGATTAACCCACTCATGCCATGAAAAGCCTACTTCCACGATTAACCCCTAGTGAGCCTAATAAGCCATTTATTGTATTACCCTTAATATTAACCTTTAACCCATTATTGTTGAAATCCCCTAAATTAATCCATATTTTTGTCGAGATTTGAGTTGAATGGATTACATAGCTATGTTTAGCTCTTAATAGTTAGTTTATATTTATTAACTTGTTCTTTAAAAAAAAACTATGTATACATATCTGTAATTTCATATTCTGAGAAGAAGCTCTGTTGTACGAAAGTGAAGATTAACTCTTTTTCTAGTTAGGCAATTTTTCAATTCAATCTCGATTCTACCTTTTTCTTTCAGCTTATGACCACACCCCCTAACCAAGCCTCACTACAACCCTCTAAAGACCTTTTGATTGATGTATCATCTTAAATTACAGTGGTGGAGATTTGATTTTCATGCAAGCCTATGGTAATGACTTTTCATTATTGACTATTGAGTGTTTCATTTATTGTCCTTAAACACCTCGAGTGATTTGAGTGAATCTTTAGTAAGGATGTGAAACTCTGTGATATTTTGAATCAAAGGTAATTACTTAGATGCGGAGAGACACCTATGTTTGCATGATTAAATACTCAACTTGGAATGTTTGAAACTTTTATGCCCTTTTAATTGAATTCTCAATGTATGACTACCTATGGATTATTTTAAGATATTATCGATAAGAATTATAAGTTGAGAAGAATTTATTTTGATTATGAGTTGAGGATTTTTCTTGAGGACAAGCAAAAGCTTAAGTGTGGGGGTATTTGATAAACCGTAATTTATATATATTTTTACCCCATGTTTAACGCATTTTATGGATGATTTTTCATAAGAATTGGTGAATTCGATGCTCCTAATGCTTTAATTTCATGTTTTATACTTAGGAGAGCGAAAAGAACGAGAAACAGGCCAAAAAGGAGAAAATAGGCCAAGGTACGAAATCAACACGGCCTGGACCTCATCACACGGGCAGACCATACGACTGTGTCAATTTGGCAGGCTCAAGCACGGCCTGAAGTAATCGAACACGGGCATGTGCCATGGGCGTGCCCCTGCCGAGCCTAAGTTAAGTCCAATTCGAAAAAGGCCATTTTTGAGGGCTTCTAGGCATTTCAAAGCCTATAAATACACCCTAGAGGAGGAAGAAAAAGGAGGCGGAGAAGGGGGAGTAAGGAATTACTCGAATGAAGCCAATTGATCCATCTCAGAAGCCGGATTCATCATCAAGAATGAAGATCTCTCCTCAATTTCCCTTCAGGAGTTTTGGGTTTTCTTTATGTTTTGTATTCTTTATTTTTCTAAGATGTTTTCTTATTTAGTTATGAACTAAATCCCCTAAATACCTAAGGGGAATAAAACTTAAGACGAATCTTGTTATTATTTTCTGAATCGTATGATAAATATTTAACTTGTTCTTAATTATGTGTTCTTAATTCTTGTTTTGATATCCCATGATACTGATTCAAGATAAGCTCTTATTCAGAGGAGGAATAGACCCTGTCTAAGAGTACATTTATCATAATTAAGCAGAGTTGATTGCGTGCCTAGAAATAGGGTGACAAGATTTTGCTGGATTAGGATGAAACCTAATAAAGGGATCCATCGAGTTAATGCAACCCTAGAGTGTTAACTAGAGAAAATTTTCGGTTATAAAATCTAGGGATTAGACGTTATTAGTCTTGAATAGGGATAATAACATAACTTAGGGATCTCTACGGAACAAGTTGAATGAATAAATCGTCCGATTCGGAGCCAGAATAACAAGTAAAGTCTAGGTGGATTTTTCCTTAGGTATTATCTTCATTCAATCGATTTCCCAAAAGCAATTCCCTAATTCTTTTCTCTGTGCGTTCTTAGTTTAGATAATTAGTTAATTAAAACAAACCCTATTAGTCTTAGGCTAGATAATAAAAGACAGTCATTACTAGTACTTTAGTTCCTTTGGGTTCGACAATCCGGTCTTGCTAAAACTATACTACTGTTCGATAGGTACACTTGCCTACATCGTGATAATAGTTAGTTCAAAAACGAGTAATTATAAATATTTAAAACCTATCACGAAATAACACGATCATTGTTGTTAGTTAAACTAGTTTTGTAAAGTGATTTTTGATAAAAATGTCAGAAAGGGATTAAATTGTGAAAATGTAAAATTATGTGGGTAGAAGTGTGAATAAATTGCAAATATGGGCTGCTAGTATTATATAGTAAATTCGGCTAAGCATGGGCTGGTACTAAATTGCATGAACTTGCAATTTTATGTGATAAGGACTAAATTGTAAAAAAGTGAAAGTTTAGGGGAAAATGTGTAAAATAGCCCTAAAGTGTGTTTTGGACTAAATTGCATAAATAGTTAATTAAATAAGCTGATTTTGATAATATATAGATCAAGATAAGCTGAGATTGGAATTAGATCGGGGAAAAAGAAAAGTGGACGAATAGTCGATATTTGCTTTCTGAGCTATACGAGGTAAGTTCGTATAATTAGAATCGAACTTTTAAATACTTGTATTTATTTGTAATGAATGTGTATAATTGAGTAATTGATATACTTGGAATACTAATTTTTTATTGATATAGTTTGATGGTTTCCAAGCCTCGTTTGAACTGTAAGAATTCGTAGGATAGAGTGACATGTCACTATGGTTACTGTTTTGGTTGAGATCCTACATGTGTTGCAGACTCACCATAGCTTATATGAGCTTACTAATATATCAGCTCGTAAGAGCTTACTGTTCTTAGCTCGTATGAGCTTACTAATTTAGCTCGTCAGAGCTTACCGTTTTAGCTCAATAGAGCTTACTATCCATCAGCTCAGGAGGAGTTTACTGTTCATAGCTCGAAAGAGCAGAAAATGATAAGGAATTGACGGATTACTAATTTATATATACTGTATATCACCCGAGTATCCCTCAAGATTCTAATAAGTTCAACGAGCATAAATTCTATGATATGATAAAGTACTGTTTATACGAATGAATTACTATTTATATGATCGAAAGTAAAATGTTACAAATGATGTACTTAATGTATGTAAATTTGTTATGATACAATGTATTGAATATTTACATTGAGATAATGGATGATATCATGTATTTAAATGACTAACATGTGATGAATGCTTGTGTTTAGGCAATTGGTAATTGAATTGGTTACACATTGATTAATTGCATTGTTTATGTATAAATGGTAAGTTTAATTCTAAATTATACTGGCTTACTAAGCTATAAAGCTTACTCTGTTTCTTTTTCTATGTTTTATAGAGGTTCGATAGCTCGCTCGTTTCAGACAAGTCAGAGTTTTGCGTCACACTATCTAGTTGCCGATTGGTACTTTTAAATTTGTGGATATATGTAAATATGGCATGTATAGGCTAGTATTAAAGATGATAAGTATGGTTACTTGAGATAATGAATTTTTGGCACATTTTGTGGTATAAGTCTAAGCCATGTGATTTGGCTAAATTTGGTATAGTTTTTTGGCAATTATGGTATGTTTGATAAGTAGTAGATGGAATGGAATTATGCAAATGTTATCTTGATATGTGGTTGGCATATGATTGGAAATTGCATTATGTTAATTAAGTATTTGAATATTATGTTGAATTGGTATCATATATGTATAAAATGTATTGAAATGGCTGCCTATTGAGTTATGAATTGATGAAATTTTATGCTTGTGCATGTATGTGAAAATAGGGTGGAAAAATGACTTTGCAAATAGCCTATTTATGTCCACATGAGCAGAGACACGGGCGTGATGTTACACGGTTGTGTCTTCCCTGGTGTTAAATTAAAATAAAGTCATTATGCTCCACATGATCTCACACACGAGCGTGTGACTGGCCGTGTGGTACAAGTCAGTATACCTTATAGTTTAGCACGGCCTAGCACACAGCTTGGCACATGGGCGTGTGTGGCCACTTCGAAGGGCACACGGGCATGTGGTTGGCTATATGACCCAATTCAGTATGTATGCCCTGTTTCCACACGGCCTGTTCACATGGGCGTGTGACCCCTGAAATGTTGAAATTTTTCTAAGTTTCCAAAATTTTCATATGTTATCAGTTTAGTCCCAAATCATTTTTAAATCATGTTTAAGGACTTGTAATTCCTTATAAGGGACAATATGATTGTATTGAATGGTATTTGATTATGAATGCATAAATGTATGAGTTATGTATGTTAAATGATGTGTATTGATCGGTAGTACCTTGTAATCCTATTCCGGCGATGGATACGGGTTACGGGTGTTACAGAATACATGTGTATTTTGACGTTTGATGATAGAAAATGTATGCTTGCTATTAGATAAGCAACATTTGTAAAGTGATTTTTGATAAAATTGTCAATTAAGGGCTAAATTTTGAAATATTTAAATTTTGTGGTTAAATTGTGAAATAAATGAAAAATATGGACTGCTAGAGACCTCATTGAAATTTGGCTAGCATGGGTTTTGGTTGAATTATATGAATTTGTGATTTTATGAAATAATGACTAAATTGTAAAAATGTTGAAATATTAGGGGAAAAAATATAAAAGTGCCTTAATGTGTGTTTTGGATTAATTGAATAAAGAGATTATTAAATAAGTTAATTTTGATTACATTTAGATCAAGAAAAGTGAAATACAGATTTAGATCGGGGAAATAACAAGGTTTCAGATTAATCGACTTAATTCACTATTTTGCATTCGAGGTAAGTTCGTATGTAATAAGCTCGTATGTAATAAGCTTTGTTATAATTGTATTTTATATGCTTTGATATTGTATAAATTGTAAGTACGACTTTACGGACATGTTCGACGACGATTCAGCAAGTAAGAAATCCCGGTTGAACCTTAGGAATTGTTTAGGATATGAATGACATGTCATTAAGGGTTATGTGATTTGGGTGCTAGTCCGTACGTCCTACCGGTGGCTGAGTTATCCAACATGTGTTGCTGATACTCGTCAACTTGTGTGAGCAGCACCGTGTAGCTTCGTCATGACCGTCAGCTTGTGTGAGTAGACCTGTTGATAGCTCTAGTGTGAGCATTGTATGTGATATGAGATTGAGATAGCTTTGGCTATATTTGTAGCACTTAAGGTGCGAGATTCCCAAGTATCCGATAGTATTCCAAATGGTTCAACGGGTATGTCAAATATGTGGATAAGTATGAGTTTGATACAGAATGGTACAGGTTTGTACATGAACTGAGCAATACATTGAAATAAGGAAAAACTATGAAAGTTACATCTAACTTTGTGAATGCAAATGTGGTAGATTGGTGATTGATTATAAGCTACGCTATGTTATGTTTTTATTTGCTTAATTTGAGCATATATGATAAGTTAATTTAAATGCTATATGAACTTACTAAGCTTTATAACTTACATTGTTGAACTTTTCGTGTTTTATAGTGAATTCAAAGCTAGCTTGGATTTAGGGACCATCGGAGACTTCATCACACTATCCATCTCTCACTTGGTACCTTTGAACTTAAGTATTTTGGGTATATGGCATGTATAGGATTATGGTCATTTTGATATATAGTTTGATAATGAAGTTAGCCATTTGAATTGGCTTGTAAATGTAAATGTTTTGGCTTTGTATAAAGCCATGAGATTTGACTTAATTTGGTTGTTTTGGTTGTGTATACATATGTGTATATGGTTTTGGTTAGATGTTTAAATATGGTTATGTTATGCTTATTAAACATTTGGTAACTATTGGCATTAAATGGTTGAGAATTGAATTTGGTATGCTTGTGAGATTAGGCTAAATGATGCAAAATTGTATTGATGATTTGAGATTATGAGTTTTAGTATGAAATTGAAATGGCATATTGTGGTATTGTTATGATATGTATTGGTTGGCACTGAAATGGTAAAATTTATGCTTGGTTGAGAGTAGATGAATGCCTATATATGCCATGTTTTGATGTCAAATGGATTGTTTTAGGTATGTGTAAAGTTTGGTGGCAAATTGGCTTGGTAAATAGTCTATTTTTTTCCACACAGGCAGAGACAAGGGCGTGTGTCTCAGCAGTGTGTGACACACGATTATTTTACACGGCTGTGTGTCCCTTGGTGTTGAATTAAAAATCAAGTCAGTATGCTTCACACGGCCTAGCATACGGGCATGTGACTTGGCCGTGTGGCATAAGTCAGTATACCCTATAGGTTTGGCAGAACCTAGCACACGGCCTGGCACACGGGCGTGTGTGGCCATTTTTAGGGCACACGAGCTAGTCACACAGGTGTGTGTGTTGGCCGTGTGACCCAAGTAAAATAGTTACACGGGGTCAGACACGGGCTAGAACACGGCCATGATCCCATTTCGAATGTCCATACGGCCTGTGACATGGGTGTGCCTTTGGCCGTGTAAGACACATGTGTGTCCCTTGTAGTTGAAAATTTTTCTTAGTTTTGTAAAAATTTCCTTAGTTCTCAGTTTAGTACTGAACCATCCCGAATGCATGTTTAAGGTTTTGTAGGCTTGTATTAGGGACAATGTGATTGAGTTTGAACGATGGTTGCATGAAATTTGAAAATGTATGTGAAATGAATGTTTAATCGTTTTATAAGTCCAGTAATGCTCCGTAACCCTATTCCTGCATTGAATACAGGTAAGGGGTGTTACACCTACTGTGATACTTCTCATTTGAAAGCAACGAAGAGGATGTTGAGATATATCAAAGGAACAGTTGATTTTGGTGTTTGGTTCGTAAAGGCAAACACGTTGAAGCTTGTTGGGTACATTGACAGTGATTAGGCTAAATTAGTGGATCATATATGAAGTACCTCCGAATATTTCTTTTCGCTTGGATTTGAGGCACTCTCTTGGAGTTCAAAGAAACAATCGACAGTTGCTCAATCTACAGCTGAAGCAGAGTATGTAGTTGCGACAACAACAGTCAACCAAACAATTTGGTTGAAAAAACTTTTGCTTGAATTGAATCTTGTGCAGGTTGAAGCAACCCAAAATTTATGCAACAACCAGTCTGCTATAGCAATTGCGCAGAACGTAATCTTCTATGGAAAGACAAAACATTTCAAGATCAAGTACTATTTTGTGAGAGAAGTCAAATAAAGGAAAGAAGTGACTTTGGTTCATTGCAGTACTGAAGCTCAACTTGCAGACGAGGAAGCTAAGAAACAAAATTGGTGTTTGCAGCATGAAGGCCAAGGAGGAGTGCTGTGAGATGACCATTCATGTAACATGCACATTTGGTGAACCCTTCAAGATTGGCGAACTCACGGTAAGTGGCGAGCTACCTCAAATGAACAGTAAGTAGCGAGCTCATTACTTTGGCAAACTAGAATGTGAACTAGGGTCGCGGGAAAAATGCAAACTAGGATCATGAAGAAGATGCAAGTTGTCTAAAGCTAAACTATGAAGCTATGAAGCAACTGGATTTGAATAACTTACGTGCAAGTTATGTTTTAATATTATGTTTTCCAGATTTTTAGGAGATTTAGTATTTATTAGCATAGTATATTTGATGTTTATTAGCATAAAATCTTTGCTATTTCTTTCCAGAATTATGAGTCTTTTTTTGTTGTTATAAATACCCTTGTTTCATTGTTCAAAAAGTGTGTAATATATGAA
Source organism: Gossypium hirsutum (assembly GCF_007990345.1). Taxonomy (NCBI): domain Eukaryota; kingdom Viridiplantae; phylum Streptophyta; class Magnoliopsida; order Malvales; family Malvaceae; genus Gossypium; species Gossypium hirsutum. The sequence goes on along the minus strand of NC_053430.1, from coordinate 8,221,526 downwards.
ACTTTAACAGACAGTTTTGTTGCTAAATTTCTTGCTTCTTCTCTACAATTCTTCTTTTCTTAGTGTTGAAATTTCAACATCAACCACTTGCCCGCCAGAATGTAGCCACCATTCAATCTTCTAGGCATTTAATCTACTGTTAAAAGCATAATCCTTTTGGTCACAAAACCCCCACATGGGTTCAACTACTTCGTACCTCAAATCAGAAAGAATGACACCTATCATAGACATCCTCGTCCTATTAAGGACATCTACCTCATGTATCCTATAATGATGGTCTGATAACGAATCTACCACGCAAATGCTACCCAACACGAGACCTCATCTATAAACACTCCCCAAGATAATGAAGTGGGGATCGACTCTTTAGCACACTTACCTACACTCTTCCAGTTTATTCCCAACTTCCACCTCCACCACCTTCACTTTTTCTACTCTCCAATTCTTTCGCTGGACAGGGTGAATCGATCTCCGTCAGCACCACCACTTCCTCTTCCTTGTCTCCTCCTTGTTGATCCACACATCAACAAGAACCAATTTGATAGAAAATGTAAATATTGAGGGTAAAATTTTTCATTATACCTTATTTTTAATCAAGTTCGGATCACTCTCATATTAGATTTTAGAGCTAAAAAAGATATAATTATGTTAGGATAAAATGAAAGTAAAAGGTTTAACTTGTAAACAATGAATTAGTTGAAGGCGTTTTTAGTATTTTTAACCATTAAGTTATTATATCCAAGGCAAAGCAAACGCACCGCCATCCTTCTCGGTTAGAGTGGAGCTCGCATGAAACTCATTAAAATTAGTTGAATGAAAAGCAACTAGTTCGACGTAAATTGCGTATGACCAATCTTTTCTTTTCTTTTTTTAACCTATATATGGAGAAGTCAAGAGTTTTCTCTCGATCCACAGTTCTAGCAGTACAGCACAGAAATAATCTTATCTAACAACTACTATTTATGCAATTTGTTCACTAGCTAATTTACTCCTTCACATAATCCTACATTTCTAAGCATCATTGCATTCAAAAAAACAAAATAAAGGTTTCAGTCTTTTGTGTCCTAATTTTCTCGACCTACTTTCTTCTCCAAAGTTGCAGTCAAAATGTTGAGTACAAATGCGATTAGAACCATCGTTGGGATCATCGGTTCGTACCCAAATCACCATTAAATCAAATGCTTAGTGAATACACACACACGCACACATATATATATACACGTATGCATGTATTTTGTTATTATTTTTCTAACTTATAGTATATTATCTCTTTTTATTCAGGAAATATCATCTCCTTATTCCTGTTTCTCTCGCCCGTGTATGCAAATTTATGCTTCTAATTTTTACATTTTGTCATTTCTGTTTTTTTAGTAATTGCTAAAATTATTCTTGTTTGTTTGTTTGGTTTACGATTAGCCCCACATTTATTAAAATATTTAAATTGAAATCCGTGGAAGAGTTCAAGCCGGATCCATATGTAGCAACAATCTTGAACTGTGCCATGTGGGTGTTCTATGGTCTCCCCATTGTCCATCCCGACAGTCTTTTGATCATTACCATCAATGGTGTTGGCCTGGTGATTGAGGGCGTCTTCGTAACCATCTTCTTTATCTTCTCTAACAACAAGAAGCGAGTTAGTATAATTACATACATACATATATATTCACCATAATTTTCCATATATTGAAAAGAAATCCCATTCTTTTCCTTTTGCAGAAGAGGATTTGCTTTTATCTTTTGATCGAAATCATCTTCATGGCAGCTGTAGTTTTGATTACTTTACTTGTGTTCCAAACAACCCAAAAAAGGTCCATGTTTGTTGGAATTTTGGCCATTGTCTTCAACATTGGAATGTACACTTCACCATTGACAGTCATGGTACGTATCAATTTAGTTTTCTTTTTATACCTTTCCATTAGCTAAATAAAATTCTCATATTTATTGAATTATTGACGTTTGGCAGCGTATGGTGATTAAGACAAAAAGCGTCAAGTACATGCCCTTCACTCTCTCCCTTTTTAACTTCTTAAATGGAGTTGTTTGGGTGATTTATGCATTACTCAAATTTGATATTAACGTCTTGGTAAACTCTCTGCAAGCTCCTCTTATATATATTTGGAATATATGATACAAGAGTATTAACTTTTATATACAAGGGAAGTGACCATAATCACGTATGTTACATGTCCATGTCTATGTCCTTAATCGACACTTTGTTTTTTTTGTGTAGATTCCGAATGGCTTGGGAACCCTGTCAGGTTTGGTGCAGCTTATACTTTATGCATGGTTCTATAGAACTACCAAATGGGATGAAGATGATAAAGCACCAGCTCAACAAGTTCAACTTTCCGAGATTTGATGATGACGCCATCAAATTTTATTTCTCTTTATCCTCCTTTCAAGTGGATTTGTCGTTCTTGTTTGTCTATCATTCCCAGGTTTTTAGATTTTCGTAGACAAAAAATCTGTACAACAAATATTTTCTTGCCAGTATTTCGATTCCACTTTAATTGCAGAAAATGTTTGGTTCCCGTTCCTACAATATTGAGTTCAATCTTGTTCTTGTTTCTTATTAGTTTACTATAATTCCTCGGCTTCAAACAGGTCTTATATGTGTGTGTGTGTGTGTGTGTGTGTGTGTGGCCTAAGACTACAATCCACCATTTGCAGACATGTTCTTCAACTTAGGCTGTATCCTTGCAGAACATCTTATTGTGCATATTTCAATTTTGAGTGTTATGCAAATTTTATTGTCAGACCTGAATATCTCAAGAGCCGTGTAACCAAAGGTTCCAATCTCTCTTGTCATGTCATTAACCCAAAATCAACAATCCTCACTGTACGTTTCTTGTCTAGCTTATTTACATCTATGTGAATGAAGGTAACTCAACCTACAAAATCATAGACCCCCTCTTAAGCATAAAGCTCAAGAAAATTACAAGACACAGCAGACATGTAAGTATTATGCTTGAGCTATGAAACCATTTCACTACAACACAACAAAGAAAAGAAATTACAAACAACAAAAACAAGACATAGGTACTCTCTTGCAATATCAAGGGAATGTTGAGCAACCACTTTAAAAGCTAGCTTTCTTCTCCTATTCTTTATAAGATAATAGTTCAGAACACCCCTAAGAAGATAATCAAGAACAACACAACACACGCTACTTGGCCTGTATATATAGCCTTGATGAGCTCATTGTTGCCCCTATAAACTATAACGTTTGAACCAGAATTAGTGAGATTAAAAATAATAAGAAACTACAAAGATGATCAACGACCACAAAAATAGTATAATTAAAACTTACAAGCATGCTAGTCTCTTTTAGGATACACAAAACAGCCAAGTCCTTATAAATCATCTGACATAAACCCCAAGATAATAACCCATAGTAACTTAGAACCACTGAGGCTAATGAACTATGAGACGAAGGGACCTCAAAGCATCAATAACGAGATCAAGTATTATAATAGCCCTTGTCTAACATTGCATCAAAAACTAGAGTAAACCTTAGTAGAAACACCTGATTTTACCGTCTGCTTTCAGCTGTGAAATCCTATTAAAGAATAACCTTGATTACACAAAACTAAACTGAAATATTCACTAATGCAAATTATGTGAGAATCTAAAACTTAAATTAGTCAATTCGTCTAAAAGGTAGGGGGGGAATAGCCTTGAAAGAACACAATATTAAGGGAAAAAAGAATTATTTTGCATTTGGGCACTCTAAAAAGATTCTAACCAGCAACATCCTGGCCATCATATTTTCCACGGTGAACAGTACCAAAGGTACAATGAGCAATGATAGTTTTGATGATGAACTTGGAAGATCGATCCCCCACCAATGTCTCCCCTTCTCTAAAGTTGCCTTCTTAATGGTGCTATATTTGGGAGCAAGCCTCATCATCATCATCTCTCTTTCTCTTGTTGTTGCCACTAGTCCTAAGGCCTAACCCTGTAAAGATGCCTGTCAAGTATCTAATCGGCTCTCACAAACCTATCAGAGCTATCCTTCATACTTTTGAAAAGGTAAAAACTTTTTACAGAAACTAAAGGAAGAAAAAACAAATAAAAAAGTGAAAACTGAGAGAGTTGCTCAATAATAAGTGATGGGTGATTGTTACACTGGGATAAAAAAGACCAGCTTTTTAGTCCTTGTTTCTTCTTGTTTTTTCTTCTTTGTTGTTGAAGTTGTTTCCGAAAGAGAAAAGAAAGAGAGGGAAGGCCACATGGACACATGGAATTGCCTGAACATAAGGTGTGTAGCTCACCCACTTTCTTTCGTTTTTCAACATTCACCCTTTTTTTTTTCATTTTTCACTCTACATATTTTTACTTTTCTTTCGTTTTTCAGAAAAAGGCCGATTTCTAAAAAAAATTACGGAAATGAGCCATTTTGCCTGGTATTTAATGGAATGGCCCTTTTTTTATAAAACACGTTGAGCTGGAATCGTTTTTAGAGAAAAATTAGAAAAGCGCCTTTAGCTCAACGCTTTTTTCTCCTCTTACCTTGAAATAGCATCTATGTTAACGCGCTTTACTAAAGCGCTTCCACTTAAGCGGGCTTTTTTCCCTATTCCAACAGTCATTTATAACGACAAAAAAAAGAGAGTGTATAAACCCCTAACATATTTCGTAGCCCGCCATCGTGTAATTTTATCCACTGATCAAAGAGTATGTTAGTAAGGCATGTTGCCTCTACCAAGTTAGTTGACTCTTTAATTTCCAACATCTCATGAAAACGGTTCTTCATGATCTCATACTCTGTCAATATAAGTGAGGCGACAATTACATACCAAAAAATATTTTAAAAAAACAAACGAAATATTACAAACCAAATAATATTGGTGGCGATTAATGTAACAGTCCAATTTCAGTGAAATCAAAATAGTGGTTTCGGGACCACAAGTCCGAGTTTAAAAAATGAAATTTTTTAAATTTCATAAAATGATAGGTATTATGATAGGAATATTGCATGAAAATTTTTATCGAAAAATTTTATCAATTATGTGTATAATTGCAAAAAGGACTAAATTGAATAAAATGTCAAAGTTGAATTCTAGTAGTTATTAGGATTAAATAGCTATAGAATTCAAAATGTGAGGTCCTTATATGACAATTAGGCCATTGATGAAAAATATGTAGATATTTTTAGTGATTCATCCATGAAAAATTGAAAAGATGCAAAGACAAAATTGGAAAGTGAATAAATTAATATATGATAAAAGATTAAATAGAATAAAACCCATTTTATATCATCTTCTTCTTCATAAGATAGATGGAAACCCTAAGAGAGAGAAAATAAATTTCTCAAGCTTGATTTGGTAAGTTCTATGTCCCGTTTTTAGTGATTTTTATATTTTTTAGATCGGGAAAGCTTAATTTCTTTATTTGGGTGATTAAATTGAGAGAAAATCAAAGTTTAGAAAATTACCTATGGATGAATATGCTGTAAATTTAAAGTTTATGATAGGAAATGAAAGGTTATTAATAGAGAAATCACTTTTACAAAGTGATTTTTAGTGAAAGCATGTGTAGGGACTAAATTGCAAAGTAGTGAAGTTCTCGGAAAAATTCTGAAATTTATGAAATACATGTGCTGTAAATTTATATTGGAATTTTGAATAACCTTGGAATAACGAATTTTGAATAAGATTGGAATAAGGAGTAAATTGCATGAATTTCAATTTCCAAGCCTAGGGATGAAATTGGAATTAATTAAAAGTTTAAGGGCAAAATGGTAGTTTTTCCTAAAATATGAAATGGGCTTGATTGAATGTAAAAATCATAAAATTGATGATTAAATTTATTTATATAGATCCAAAAGTGTCGAACAAAGAAAAAGATCGAATGAAAGAAAAAGTCTCGGACTAGTAAATACGATCAATTGTCAAGGTAAGTTCGTATAACTAAATTAAGCATGTAAATGTGTTGAATTGATTGTTGAATTATATGCATCATGATTTGTAATTGGTATGTACTAGTAATAAACCAATGTTGATTTGTGATTTACATGTAAATAATGAAATATTATTGAATCCGTTTGAATATTGATTTCTGATTGGACATGTGATTACCGTGAATATGAGATCTTCCATATGCTGCAATAAAAGTTGTCCCTAAAGGATAATATTTTGATCTCATTATGAAAAGGAAATGTATCCCGAAAGGGTACAACTTGAAAAGGCTATGTACACTTTATGTGTATAATTGAAAAGGTTAGGTATACTTTGTGTATACCATATGAAAAGGAAAGATATACTTTGTGTATACCACTTGAAAAGGAAATGTACACTTGAAAAGGTTATGTGCATGATAAACCATAATTTATACATATTTCTATCCCATGCTTAGCACATTTTATGGATGATTTTTCCTTAAAATTGGTGAATTCGATGCTCCTAATGCCTTAATTTCATGTTTTATACTTGGTGAGCATAGGAGAGTGAAAGGAACGAGAAATGGGCCAAAAAGGGAGAAAATGGGCCAACGTACAAAATCAACACAGCCTAGACTTCCTCACACGGGCAGACCACACGGCCGTGTCCCTTTGGCAAGGTCAAAGCGAGATTTACACGGGTAGATCACACGCCCGTGCCCATTTAACAGCCTTGACCACGGCCTTAAGCAATCGCACACGGGCGTGTCCCTGCCGAGCCCAAGTTTAGTCCAATTCGAAAAAGGCCAATTTTGAGGGCTCTTGGGCATTCCAAAGCTTATTTAAACACCTGAGGAGGCACTTAGACAGGGGACGCAAAGGAGGAAGCAAGGAATTGCTCAAGGGAAGCCGATCGATCCATCTCAGAAGCGTGATTCACCATCAAGACTGAAGATCTCCCTTCAAATTCCCTCAAGAGTTTTGGGTTTTCTTATGTTTTGTTATTTTTATTCTTTTGAGATGTTTTCTTTCATTAGTATGAACTAAAACTCCTAAATACCTAAGGGGAATGAAACCTAAGACGGATCTTGTTATTATTATCTAAATTGTATGATAAATATTTGACTTGTTCTTAATTATGTGTTCTGAATTCTTGTTTTAATATTCCAGGATATTGATTAAAGTTAAGCTCTTATTCAGAGGAGGAATAGACCCTGTCTAAGAGTAAATTTGTCATAATTAAGTGGAGTTGGTTGCGCGCCTAAAGATAGGGTGACAAGATTTTACCGGATTAGGGTGAAACCTAATAAGGGGATCCATAGATCGAGTTAATGCAACCCTAGGGCGTTAATTAGAAAGAGATTTCAATTATTCAAACTAGGGTTAGACGTTGTTAGTCTCGAGAGAGATAATAATATAATTTAGGGATTTCTACGGAACAAGTTGAATGAATAAATCGTCCGATTCAGAGTCAAATAACAAGTGAAGTCTAGGTGGATTTTTCCTTAGGTATTGTCTCAATCAATCGAGTTTTCCAAAAAGTACTTTCCTCAAAATTCTTTTCTGTGATTTCTTAGTTTAGTTAATTAGTTAGATAAACAAAACCCTTTTATTTTTTAGGCTAGATAATAAAAAGAAAGTTGATACTAGTACTTTTAGTTCCTTTGGGTTTGATGGTCCGGTCTTGCTAAAGCTATACTACTGTTCGATAGGTACACTTGCCTTCATCGTGATAATAGTTAGTTTCAAGAACGATTCATTATAAATATTTAAAACCTGTCACGAATATCACGTATCAGTGCACTTTGTGTGTACAAATTAAAAAGGGTATTCACACTTCGTATGTACTACTTGAAAAGGGATTGTGCACCTCGGGTGTACAACTAGAAAAGGAAAGGTCCATTGAAAATTCAAAGATTCAACGAAAATGTATTAACAAATGAAATAAGAAGAAATGACATGATGAGCTCATCTATGCAAAATAATGTTTTAGCTAACCAATTTAGTTGAATAATTGTGTATAGGCCATATTTGCTAGTTTGCTAAGTTGATGGATAAATTGCCTTATGTGTGATTTACTTATTATATATTTATGAATGGTAAGTGTAGTTTGGTTATATGAACTTACTAAGCATCAATGCTTACTAGGTTTATATTTTTCCTATTTTATAATGCTCAAAACTCGTAAAGGTTGCAATTGGGTCAGAGCTATCATCACACTATAAATCCCTTCATTTTGGTAGAAATGATAAATCTATTTTGTTATAATGGCATGTATAAGATTTTGAGGTCAAATGATAAAGTAATATGTTTGTTTAAAATCTAACCATTGGAATGGCTAGTAATATATGTATTTTGAGGTAATATGGTATGTTCATGTTCAATAAAATACAAATCATCTTTCATAAAATATGATTTATAAATCAATGTAAAGGTAAGCTTTAAGGCATATTTAAAAGTTGGAAATGTTAGATTGAATGATGGAAATTGGTTAAATTGGTTGGTATATACTTGTAAGTTTTCATGCAGGAAAATGGTTAAGTTTGGGTGAGAAATAGGGCTAGGAAATGGCCTTATTTCATCCACACGGGTAAGATACATGGGCCTGTGTCTAGGTCGTGTGTGACACACGGACAGCCCACGGGCGTGTGAAATGACCGTGTGTCCCCTGCATCCTTAAATATGAAGTCAGGATAATACACTGAAAAAAGACACGACCGTATATCTTGGCTGTGAAGAACACGAGTTTCAAGCATGGTCGTGTGTCAAAATCAAGTAAAAATGGTTTTAAAATGATGAAAAATCAGTGCACCATACGGCCTAGCCACATGGGTATGTGCCCAAGCCGTGTGCCCCTATGATACTTAAGAAATTGCAAGTCAGAATTCTACACGGGCTGGCCACATGGCCATGGGATCCCCACAGGCTGGCCACACAGCCATGTCCCAAGCCACACAGGCATGTGCCCTTATCTTCAAGGATAAATTTCCAAAGTTACCAATTTAGTCTCGAACCACTTCCAAAGCATGTATTGGGCCCCGTAGGCCCATATTAGGGACTTTTTGATGAAATTTGAAAAGTTTTGATTTGAAATGCAAATTTATGACTCGATTTTGGTACAAATTCTAATGTATAAGTTTAGTAATGCCTCGTAACCCTATTTTAGTGACAGATACGGGTTAGAGGTGTTACATTTAGTAGTATCAAAGCTATGGTTTAACCGATTCTCGGACTAACGTAGCAAGTGTGAATTTAGCTGTACATGTCATTATATAATTGATGATAATATGATATCTCCTGACCATTTTAAATGTGTTTTTCATATATTATATGTCTTCCAATCGAGTAAGAGCAGAATCTGAGGAAGCTGAGAGTGCTTCTCAAGCTTCCGTACGACGAGCTATAAATGATAGTAGTAGTAGAAGGTCCGAATCAGAGGGCCGAAGCGAATATGCTAAAGAGGCTTTTTTTTGAAATGTTGGATAAATGGTTTTCTGAATATTTGAGAAGAAATTCTGCTGCTTTTCAATCACAACCTCCCCCACCAAATACTCAGACTATTATTGAGAGACAATCGGGTACTGAAACTGTTAGAATTAGTAAGGCTCCAGTGGATAAACTTAGAAAATATGGGGTTGAGGAATTTAGAGCTACAATTGATGATGATCCGGAAAAAAGCTAAATTCTGGCTGGAAAATACTACCTGAGTGTTGGACGAATTATCATGTACTTCAGCTGAATGCTTGAAATGTGCTGTATCTTTGTTAAAGGACGTAGCTTATCACTGGTGGAAAACAGTAAGTTCAATGGTTCCAAAATAAAATATTACTTGGGAATTATTTCAATCTGAATTTAGAAAGAAATACATTATTCAAAGATTCCTAGATCAGAAAAGGAAAGAATTTCTAGAATTAAAACAGGGGAACAGGACCGTTGTGGAATATGAAAGGGAGTTTGTACGGTTAAGCTAATATGCTAGTGAATGGGTCAAAACAGAGGCAGAAATGTGTAAACGTTCCAAGGAAGGATTAAATGAAAATATAAAATTACTGATTGGTATTTTGGAAGTAAGAGAATTTGCAGCACTTACTGATCGTGCAAAGAAAGCTGAAGAGCTAAGTAAAAAAAAAGAAAAAGGCATACCGAGAAGCCCGATCCTTTGGGAAAAGACCTATTGGTAGGTCTCAATCATTTTCTTCAAAGAAATCAAAGAGGTATCAAGAAGGATTTACTACTTCAGCTGGGTATTCCGGTAAAGAGCGTGGTTCTCAACGCTTTGATCTTAGGTCATCATCACCGTCAGTGACTAGTGTTGGAAGTGTGGGAAACACGAAGCCAAAATGTAAACATTGTAGCAAATTTCATCATGGGAAATATCGAATGAAAACCGGTACATGTTACAAATGTGGTTCATTTGATCACTTTTGGAAAGATTGTCCAGAAATAGTAGAAAGAGACACTGAACAGACTTCAAAACCAGGTAACACTACTTTAAGAGGCAAACCACCTAGACACCCTGGAAATGTTAGTGGTAGTCGAAGCATTACAAAAGATTCAAATGTTAAATCTGAGGCTCGAGCTCCTGCAAGAACATATGCCATACGAGCCCGAGAAGATTCTTCAACGCCAGATGACATTACTAGTACTTTTTCTTTATTAGATACTGATATTACTGCATTAATTGATCCTGGTTCCACACACTCGTATATATGCACAAATTTAGTAAATGTTAAAAATTTACCTGCTGAATTCACTGAATTTGTGGTGGAAGTTTCAAATCATTTAGGCCAATGTGTGAAGGTGGATAAAGTTTGTAAAAACTGTCCACTTATGGTAAATGGTAAATGTTTCTTAGCTGATTTAATGTTACTGCCTTTTGATGAATTCGATGTGATATTGGGAATGGATTGGTTAACCCAACATGATGTAGTGGTTAATTGTAAGAAGAAGTATATTATGTTGAAATGTCAAGATGGTGAGTTACTTCATGTTAAATCTGACAAGCTAGATGGATTATTTAATATGATTTCAGCAATAGCAGCACAGAAATGTATGAGGAAGGGATATGATGCTTATCTTGCATATGTTTTGGATACTAAGGTAACCGAGTCAAAGATTCAATCTATACCAGTTGTATGTGAGTTTCCAGACGTGTTTCCGGAAGAATTACCTGGCTTAATACCTGTCAGAGAAGTGGAATTCTGTATAGATCTAATTCTAGGAACAACACCAATATCGATAGCATCTTATCGAATGGCTCCTGCCGAGTTAAAGAGTTGAAGGCGCAGTTACAAGAATTAATTAACAAGGGTTTTGCTCGACCTAGTTCCTCACCATGGGGTGCTCCAGTGTTATTTGTAAAGAAGAAAGACAGATATTTGAGGTTGTGTATTGATTACCGGCAACTCAACAAAGTCACTATAAAGAATAAATATCCACTGCCTCGAATTGATGACTTATTTGATCAGTTGAAGGGAGCTACTATATTTTCAAAGATTCATCTTCGTTAGGGTTATTACTAGCTTCGAGTGAAGGATTCAGATGTTCCAAAGATAGCTTTCAGAACTAGATATGGTCATTACGAATTTTTGGTGATGCCATTTGGATTAACAAATGCACCAGCAGTGGTTATGGATTTAATGAATAGGATTTTCAGACCGTACCTTGATAGGTTTGTTGTAGTATTCATAGATGATATTTTAGTTTATTCTTGAAGTGAAGATGAGCATGCTGAACATTTGAGGATTGTGTTGAAAACTTTACAGGAAAAACAATTGTATGCCAAGTTTAGTAAATATGAATTTTGGCTACGAGAAGTTAGCTTTCTTGGTCACATTGTACCTGTTGAAGGCATTAGGGTTGACCCGAGCAAAATCTCAACAATTATTAATTAGAGTCCACCAAAGAACATTTCAGAGGTCAGAAGTTTTCTAGGCTTAGCCAGATATTATCAGAGGTTTGTTAAAGGATTTTCAATAATTGCTTCTCCGATGACTCGTTTGTTGCAGAAAGATGTAAAATTCGAGTGGAATGACAAATGTCAGTAAAGTTTTGATACACTGAAGACTTTGTTGACTGAAGCACCTGTATTGGTACAACTTGAATCGGGTAAGGAATTTGTAATTTTAATTTACAGTGATGCATCTTAAATGGTTTAGGTTGTGTTTTGAAGCAAGAAGGTAAAGTGGTTGCCTATGCTTCAAGACAACTTAAACCACATGAAAGAAATTACCCGATACATGATCTTGAACTGGCAGTCATAGTGTTTGCATTGAAAATATAGCGACATTATTTATATGGTGAAAAATGTCATATTTACACTAACCATAAAAGTCTGAAGTATTTAATGACACAGAAAGACTTGAATTTGAGGCAACGCAGGTGGCTCGAGTTAATAAAGGATTATGATTTGATTATTGACTATCACTTTGGAAAAGCCAATGTAGTGGCAGATGCAGTGAGCAGGAAATCTTTGTTTGCCTTAAGAGCAATGAACACTCAGTTATCTTGTTCAAATGATGGTTCAGTTATAGCTGAATTGAAAGCTAGACTGACATTTATACAACAAATCTATGAAGCACAAAAGAGTGACAACGAGTTGCAACTTAAACAGGAGTAATGTCAAAAGAATTATGATTCAGAGTTTCAAATTGGGTCTGATGATTGCTTGTTGTTTAAAAACAGAATATGTGTTCCGAAGAACTCAGAACTGGAACAAAAGATTTTATATGAAGCTCATAATGGTACAATGTTAATTCATCCCGGTAGTAATAAAATGTATAATGATTTGAAAAAGATGTATTGGTGGCTGGGAATGAATAGAGATATTTCTGAATTCGTAGCTAAATGTTTAATATGTCAACAAGTGAAAGCTGAGCATCAGGTGCCTTGAGGGTTATTACAGCTAATTAATATACCGGAGTGGAAATGGGAAAAGATTACCATGGACTTTGTAATGGGATAGCCTATGTCACCAAGAAAGAAAGATGTCATTTGGGTAGTTGTTGACTGGTTAACAACGTCGGCACAATTCATACCGGTACGTAAGGACTTTTCATTTGATAAATTAGCCGAATTGTTTGTCTCTGAAATTGTTAGATTGCATGGTATATCGGTTTCAATTATCTCTGATAGAGATCCTCGGTTTACATCCCGATTTTGGTATAAATTACAAGAAGCACTGGGGATACAGTTGCATTTTAGTACTGGATTTCATCCCCAAACTGATGATCAGTCAGAATAGGTGATCCAGATTTTAGAAGACAGGTTACAGTGTTGTGTGCTTGAATTTAAAGGTAACTGGGAAAGGTACTTACCTCTGATTGAATTTGCTTATAATAATAGCTACCAATCCAGTGTTAACATGGCACCGTATGAAGCTTTGTATGGTCGGAAACGTAAAACACCATTGTACTGGACAGAGCTCAGTGAAAAGAAGATTCATGCGGTTAATTTAATTTGGGAAACTGAAAAAAAAAGGTAAAGGTGATACAAGACAGCCTGAAAGCAGCTTCAGACAGACAAAAGTCTTATGCTGATCTTAAAAGAAAAGAAATTGAGTATGAGTGATAAACCGTAATTTATACATATTTTTACCCCATGTTTAACGCATTTTATGGATGATTTTCCATTAGAATTGGTGAATTCGATGCTCCTAATGCTTTAATTTCATGTTTTATAATTAAGAGAGCATAGGAGAGCAAAAGCAACGAGAAACGGGCCAAAAACGGAGAAAATGGGTCAAAGTACGAAATCAACACGGCCTAGACCTCCTCACACGGGCATACCACACGGCCGTGTCAATTTGGCAAGCTCGAGCACGGCCTGAAATAATTGCACACGGGCGTGTCCCTGCCGAGCCCAAGTTGAGTCCAATTCAGAAAAAATGCTAATTTTGAGGGATCTTAGGCATTCCAAAGCCTATAAATACACACTAGAGGAGAAAGAAAAGAAGACACACAGAATTGGAAGTAAGGAATTACTCCAAGAAAGCCGATTGATTTCTCTCAGAAACCGGATTCATCATCAAGACTGAAGAGATCCTCAATTTCACCTTCAGGAGTTTTGGGTTTTCTTTATGTTTTGTATTCTTTATTATTCTGAGATTTTTTCTTATCTAGTTATGAACTAAATCCCCTAAATACCTAAGGGGAATAAAACCTAAGACGAATCTTGTTATTATTTTCTAAATTGTATGATAAATATTTGACTTGTTCTTAATTATGTGTTATTAATTTTTGTTTTGATATCCCAGGATACTGATTCAAGATAAGCTCTTATTCAGAGGAAGAATAGAGCCTGTCTAAGAGTACATTTGCCATAATTAAGCGAAGTTGTTTGCGCGTCTAGACATAGGGTGACAAGATTTTGCCGGATTAGGGTGAAACCTAATAAGGGGATCCATAGATCAAGTTAATGCAACCCTAAGATGTTAATTAGAGAAAGGTCTCAATTATTCAATCTAGAGCTTAGACGTTATTAGTCTTCAATAGGGATAATAAAATAATTTAGGGATCTCTACAGAACAAGTTAAAAGAATAAATCGTCCGATTCGGAGCCAGAATAACAAGTGCAGTCTAGGTGGATTTTTTCCTTAGGTATTGTCTTAATTCAATCGATTTTCTCAAAAGTAATTCCCCAATTCTATTATCTATGAGTTCTTAGTTTAGATAATTAGTTAGTTAAAACAAAACCTCTTTATTCCTAGGCTAGATAATAAAAAGACAGTCATTACTAGTACTTTTAGTTCCTTTGGGTTCGACAATCTGCTCTTGCTAAAACTTTACTACTGTTCGATAGGTACACTTGCCTACATCGCGATAATAGTTAGTTTCAAAAACGATTAATTATAAATATTTAAAACCTATCACGAAATCACGCGATCAAGTTTTTGGCACCGTTACCGGGGAACTAAAATATTAGGAACACTCAATTTTTATTACTTTAGCCATTTATTTTTCTTGTAGTTTAATTTTATTTTTAATTTTATTCTAATTTACTAATTTTTTTCTTTCTTCTGGCAGGTTTTTATAGTTTATGACTAGAAGAAACCCATCAGGACCACTACTTTTTGACGAAGAAATCGATCGCACAGTTCACAGAAACCAAAGAGAAATAAAGCGAAGCCTAAAATACATAAAGAACGAGCAAGAAGACGATACTCAACCCCCAACCGAAGAGATGGCCGAAAACCAACAATCAGCTACCTCCTGTGATTGCGGTTAATCAAAATCCTGCTCCACGCACTATGTATGATTATGCTAAACCTTCTTTAACAGGAACTGAGTCGAACATAGTTAGGCCTGCTATTGCTGCAAATAACTTTGAACTAAAACCTAACACTATTCAAATGATACAGCAATTTGTTCAGTTTGATGGGTTGCAGGATGAGGATCCAAACAATCACTTGGCCAATTTCCTGGAATTCTCCGATACATTTAAAATTAATCGTGTTTCTGAAAATGCGATTCTTCTTCGGTTATTCCCTTTTTTTATTGAGGAACAAAGCTAAACAGTGGTTGAACTCGTTACCACTAGAGTCAATTACTACTTGGGAACAAATGACCGAAAATTTTTTACTAAAATATTTTCCGCCGGCTAAAACGGCTAAATTACGTAATGATATCTCTACTTTTGTACAGATGGATTTAGAAACATTCTACGATGCATGGGAGAGATACAATGATCTTTTGAGAAAGTGCCCTCACCATGGGTTACCGCTTTGGCTTCAGGTTCAAACATTCCATAATGGCCTGAATCCTTCGACTTGGCAAATGGTTGACACAGCTGCTGGCGGAACCAGCAATAATAAAACACCTGAAGATGCTTATGAGTTTATGGAGGAGATGTCATTGAATAACTATCAGTGGCAAGTCATGAGGACAAAGCCAACGAAAACAGCCAGTGTTTATAACGTCAATTCGGTCACCATGCTCTCTAATCAGGTAGAACTCTTGAATAAGAAAATTGACGGTTTTATTGGTTCTTCACAGGTTCACCCAGTAATGCAGTGCGAAGCAAGTAGAGGTGGAACAAGCTATTCGAAATATCAACCTGATAGCCACAACATGGATAACGAGCAATTAAATTACATGGATAATAATCTTTGACCTCAAAACAATCCATATAGTAACACTTGTAATGCAGGTTGGAGGAACCACCCAAATTTTTCATGGGGAGGCCAAGGAAATCAGCGACCACCTCCGGGCTACCAACAACCACCTTATCGACAGGAAAAGAAGCCGAACCTTGAAGAGATGCTCTCAAAGTTTATATCGGTGTCAGAAACTCATTTTTAGAACACCGAGACAGCACTTAAAAATCAACAAGCGTCGATCCAAGGGCTTGAAACTCAGATAGGCCAACTGTCCAAACTAATTTCGGAAAGACCACTAGGAAGTTTACTTAGTAACACCAAATCAAAACAGCATGTAAAAGCAGTTACATTAAGGAGTGGGAAAGTGTTAACGAAATCTGAAAAGAAGCTAGTACAAGAAGTCGTGGTAAGCGAAAGGGAGGAAGAAAAACCTGAAAATAGTGATAAACCAGTGCCGAAGGAATATAAACCACCAGTTCCATACCAAGCAAAATTGAAAAAAGATCGCATTGATACACAATTCGACAAGGTTCTTAAACTTTTTAAGCAATTACATATCAACTTACCTTTTGTTGAAGCCATCTCGCAGATGCCTACATACGCAAAATTTTTGAAGGAGCTTCTAACAAATAAAAAAAAGTTCGAGGACTTATCTACAGTAGAACTCAATGAGGAGTGCTCAGCTATACTCCAAAACAAGTTGCCAACTAAACTGAAAGATCGAGGAAGTTTTACTATCCCTTGCTTAATTGGTAGTCTAAATGTTGAGAAAGCATTAGCTGATTTAGGCGCTAGCATTAATTTGATGCCATATAAAATGTTCAAACAACTTGGTCTTGGGAACCTAAACCTACTAGGATGAGTATTCAATTAGCTGATAGATCTGTTAAATACCCTAGGGGTATTATAGAAGACGTACTTCTGAAAGTAGATAAATTCATATTTCTTGTTGATTTTGTTGTGCTTAACATGGATGAAGATGTGGAAGTACCTTTAATTTTAGGGCGCCTATTTTTAGCCACTGCTAGGGCTGTAATCGATGTGGGTGACGATAAATTGGTACTTAGAGTAGGTGACGAGGAGATTATCTTTAAAATTTATGATGCTATGAGGTTCTCTAAGGAACAGGATGATTCATGTTATTTTATTGACTCTATAGATCATATTACTCAAGACTTTTTTTAGGAAATTGTACAGAATGAGACGACAGAACTGTATCCAGCTCAAGAAGAGGAGACAGATAATAAACCTACTGAGCATTCGTCAAGACAAGTAGAGTATGAGTGCATTAAGATAAATGATGAACTTAAGTAAAAACCTTCTATTGAGGAGCCTCCCAAACTGGAACTTAAACAATTAACAAACCACTTGGAATACGAAATAATTCTACATTACCAGTTATTATTGCTTCTAACTTGCAACCCAAGGAGAAAGATGAATTAATCCAAGTATTAAAAGAACATAAAAAGGCCATAGCTTGGAAAATTTCTGACATTAAAGGAATCAACCCTTCTTTTTGCACCCATAAAATTTTGATGAAAGATGAATATAAGCCGTGTGTGCAAGCTCAAAGACGACTAAACCCCAACATGAAGGAAGTTGTTAAAGCTGAGGTAATTAAACTTCTAGATGCTGGAATTATTTATCCTATTTCTGACAGTTCTTGGGTAAGTCCAGTGCAGGTTGTCCCTAAGAAAAGAGGCATGACGGTTGTGACCAACGAGAAGAATGAATTAATCCTAACAAGGATAGTTACAGGATGGAGAGTTTGCATTGACTACAGGAAACTGAATGATGCCACAAGAAAAGATCACTACCCCTTTCCATTCATTAACCAAATGTTGGAAAGATTATCTGGGCATATGTACTACTGCTTTCTAGACGGACTCTCTGGTTACTTCCAGATCCCAATAGCTCCTGAAGATCAAGAAAAAAACGACATTCACATGCCCATATGATACGTTTGCTTATCGTAGAATGCCTTTTGGATTATGTAATGCTCCTGCCACTTTTTAGCGCTGTATGATGGTCATCTTTGACGAACTCGTGGAAGATATCATGGAAGTATTTATGGATGATTTCTCGGTATTCGGTAACCCTTTCCATCTCTGCCTTAAAAATTTAAAACGAGTTTTAATAAGATGTGAGGAAACGAACCTTGTCCTTAACTGGGAGAAATGTCACTTCATGGTTCAAGAAGGTATTGTATTAGGGCATAAAATTTCCAGTAAAGGGATTGAAGTGGACAAATCTAAAATAGAAACAATCGAAAAATTACCCCCTCCTAGTTCGGTTAAGGCTATTAGAAGTTTTTTAGGACATGCTGGTTTTTATAGAAGATTTATTAAGGATTTTTCTAAAATAGCTAAGCCTTTAACCAAATTGCTAGAAAAAGATATACCTTTTAATTTCAATCAGGAATGTTTATAAGCATTTAATACTTTAAAGGATAAATTAATTAATGCTTCAATCATAATTGCACCTGACTGGAACTTACCATTTGAATTAAAGTGTGATGCGGGTGATTTTGCAGTAGGTGCAGTATTGGGACAGCGAAGAGACAAGCATTTTCAACCTATCTATTATGCTAGCAAAACTTTGACAACTGCATAAGAGAGTTATACTACTACGAAAAAAGAATTGCTAGCTGTGGTTTTTGTATTTGATAAATTTCGATCATATCTCATATTGTCTAAAGTTGTTGTTTACACTGACCATTCCGCCCTTCGCTACCTTTTAACTAAAACTGATGCAAAACCTCGACTTATTCGATGGATTCTCCTATTGCAGGAATTTGACTTGGAAATTTAGGATAAGAAAGGAGCTGAAATCTCACGGTTGATCATCTGTCCAGGCTTGAGAACTCCAATACCAAAAAACTAGATGAAGTTGAAATAAATGATTCGTTTCCTAAAGAACAAATTTTCACTATATCTGACTCCAAGGTACCTTAGTTTGCAGACATCGCGAATTTTTTAGCCCTACCATTATCCCAAAAGGGTTAACACACCAGCAAAAGAAGTGATTCTTTAATGATGTGAAAAGCTACTTTTAAGACGACCCCTTTCTTTTCTGCAGATGTGCAGATAAAGTCATTAGAAGATGCGTTACAAGATCAGAAACATCAAAAATACTGGAACATTCCACTCAGGGCCAACTGGAGGACACTATAATGGAACTAAGACCGAACATAAAATACTTGAATCAGGTTTTTACTGGCCCTCATTATTTAAAGACGCTAATAGGTACGTTATTTCCTGTGACAAATGCCAACGGACAAGTAACATATCTAAAAGTGATGAAATGCCTC